>NW_007221572.1:0-1424 GCF_000164805.1 Carlito syrichta | reverse complement strand
GAAATGGGAGGATCACTTGAGCCCAGGAGTTCGAGACCAGCCTGGGCATCATAGCAAGACTTAATCTCTACAAAAAATAATTTTAAAAATTAGTCAGGCATGGTGTGACGCAACTGTAGTCCTAAGCTACTTTGGGAGATTGAAGCAGAAGGATTACCTGAGCTCAGGAGGCCGAGGCTGCAGTGAACTATGATTGTGCCACTGCATTCCAGCCTGAACAGCAGAGTGACAGCCCAACTAAGACCAAAAAAAGCTGAAACACAAGAAAATATGAAGCAGATAAAATAGCCAAGGCTTGGTTCTTGTTTTGCATATGGAAAAGAAGTCTTGGAGAGGATGGAGTCTAGGAGGGGCCTCCAGTTTATTACTTGGGCAATTAGAGACAACTCTAAGAAAAAGTACAGGTATGGGGAATGAGTTGATGAGTTCAGATTCAGCCTTTTAGAGTCTGAGGTGACTCTGTACACCCAGATGGAAACATTCAGAGACAGTTGGATACCTGGGCCCACAGCCAGGGGTGAGTTCATTTACAGCTGGACAGATGGGACTTTGAAATCCAAATGCAAGAGCAGAGGAGCTGGAGTCCCTTAAATGACATTAAAGTCAAGCATGGGGTCTGTGTGGCCAGGCAACCCACTTTGGCAGAGAACTGTCAAAGGTCTTAAGAACGCAGGGCCAAGCGTCCGGAAACTTTGTCTATGGCTCTCGCTATTCATTCCTTTTGTTGAACCACGTCTGTTCACTTAGAGGCCTGCAGGGACCTCTAGCCAGTAAATTCAAGGACTCATTAGTCTTTTGGTTTACATGATCCTTTCTGAAGCAATTGACACTGTTAACCTTTTCCACTTTCTCTCTTCCTTTGAGCTTTGGGGACAGATTTATTCTGGGCCCTCTTCCACCTTCCTGGTCACATTTGTTCTGTCTCTTTTTCCTCTTCCCAGCACGTAAATGTAAATAGCCTCTATGGTTCTTTGTAAGTTCCTTCTCTGGGGTTTCTGACTTTCCCTTCAGCAGTTCCGTCTTGTTTCTTGACTTCCAATTCTTTATGTCTAGTTCCAGCTTGTGTCTAGAGTCTCCTCTGTTTCCAGCTTTGCTGTTGCCTTCTAAAGGAGGGTCCTAAAAGCACTCTGAAATCATGAATTCCAATAAGTTTGCTCTCACTTTTGTTTATAAATTCTGCTAATTACCTAGGCTCAAAATCTTTGGATACTTTTCTCGTCCTTTCTTCCCAACCTTTTGAGCAGTGCTGTCTGACAGAACATTCTGTGATTACATGATTTAGAATCTGCTCTATCCAATATGGCCACCACTAGTCACATGTGGCCACTTGAAACGTGGCTAATGCCACTGAGGGATAGCATTTTTTATTTCATTCTTTATTTCAACTAATTTAAATTTTAGAAGCTACATGTAGTTAGTGGCTA
>NW_007221571.1:0-763 GCF_000164805.1 Carlito syrichta | reverse complement strand
ACAAAATGTAGCAAGACTTTTTGAATTTGTTAGATGTTCAGTAACTTCTGTTGAATTACCAGGAATAAACATGGCTCGCTATTGATTTAGGATCTACTGATATGGACATCCTTAATTAACTGTTTACTTGGAGTTAGAAATGGTCCCAAAGGTTTTTTTGTTTTGTTTTGTTTTGGTGATAGTTTGGTGATTATACAAAGCCTGGAAGTGGGGATTAAGGTGGAATTCAGACTAAAGTTGGAGGGTTGTAAGATCAGAAACCAGGCAAATTATTAGGAACATATGTTCAGGGTTTATTCCGACACTGAGTTTGCATTATCCAGACTAGCTGATTTTTTGCTAATGCTGCTTTATAACTGGTCTTACTCTAAGTACTCTGGAATAAGTTTATGGTGATGAAATGTACTCTGCCAAGTTTAACTTTATCACATTATAAATCATTTTTTTTTTGTATTAGAAATCTATTGTTTAGTCCTACTGAGTGTAATTGAAATGCATTTAATCCTACAGGCTCTGCAAGGACAGATATCAAGTCAGCAGGTTGCCGTAGAGAAACTGAAAAAAACAGCAGAAGTGCTTTTAGATGCCAGAGGGACTCTACTTCCAGCCAAGAATGACATCCAGAAAACACTTGGTAAGATATTCATTCATTGGCTTCTTTTTCATCTCACAGGAAAATTCTCAATAAAGGTATTCTAATAGAAATGATGAAAAATATCCACCATTTATATATTGTGTTAGGCCGGACTTGGTGGCTCAGCCT
>NW_007221570.1:0-667 GCF_000164805.1 Carlito syrichta | reverse complement strand
GTTCAGGGTTTATTCCGACACTGAGTTTGCATTATCCAGACTAGCTGATTTTTTGCTAATGCTGCTTTATAACTGGTCTTACTCTAAGTACTCTGGAATAAGTTTATGGTGATGAAATGTACTCTGCCAAGTTTAACTTTATCACATTATAAATCATTTTTTTTTTTGTATTAAAAATCTATTGTTTAGTCCTACTGAGTGTAATTGAAATGCATTTAATCCTACAGGCTCTGCAAGGACAGATATCAAGTCAGCAGGTTGCCGTAGAGAAACTGAAAAAAACAGCAGAAGTGCTTTTAGATGCCAGAGGGACTCTACTTCCAGCCAAGAATGACATCCAGAAAACACTTGGTAAGATATTCATTCATTGGCTTCTTTTTCATCTCACAGGAAAATTCTCAATAAAGGTATTCTAATAGAAATGATGAAAAATATCCACCATTTATATATTGTGTTAGGCCGGGCTTGGTGGCTCAGCCTGTAATCCCGCACTTTGAGAGGCCGAGGTGAGTGGATTGCCTGAGCCCGTGGGTTCGAGACCTGCCTGGGCAACTTGGCGAGACCTCATCTCTACAATAAATCAAATCAAAACATTAGCCAGGCGTGGTAGTTCGCGCCTGTAGTTCCAGCTACTTGGAAGGCTGAGGTGGAAGGATCACTGGAGCCC
>NW_007221569.1:0-726 GCF_000164805.1 Carlito syrichta | reverse complement strand
TAGGAACATATGTTCAGGGTTTATTCCGACACTGAGTTTGCATTATCCAGACTAGCTGATTTTTGCTAATGCTGCTTTATAACTGGTCTTACTCTAAGTACTCTGGAATAAGTTTATGGTGATGAAATGTACTCTGCCAAGTTTAACTTTATCACATTATAAATCATTTTTTTTTTGTATTAGAAATCTATTGTTTAGTCCTACTGAGTGTAATTGAAATGCATTTAATCCCTACAGGCTCTGCAAGGACAGATATCAAGTCAGCAGGTTGCCGTAGAGAAACTGAAAAAAACAGCAGAAGTGCTTTTAGATGCCAGAGGGACTCTACTTCCAGCCAAGAATGACATCCAGAAAACACTTGGTAAGATATTCATTTCATTGGCTTCTTTTTCATCTCACAGGAAAATTCTCAAATAAAGGTATTCTAATAGAAATGATGAAAAATATCCACCATTTATATATTGTGTTAGGCCGGACTTGGTGGCTCAGCCTGTAATCCCGCACTTTGAGAGGCCGAGGTGAGTGGATTGCCTGAGCCCGTGGGTTCGAGACCTGCCTGGGCAACTTGGCGAGACCTCATCTCTACAATAAATCAAATCAAAACATTAGCCAGGCGTGGTAGTTCGCGCCTGTAGTTCCAGCTACTTGGAAGGCTGAGGTGGAAGGATCACTGGAGCCCAGCAGGTCGAGGCTGTGGTGGCCAGGAGCGGCCACTGCACTTCAGTG
>NW_007221568.1:0-467 GCF_000164805.1 Carlito syrichta | reverse complement strand
AGTTCCCAGGTACTCTATGGGAGTCTTTCTATTGATATCCAAACAACTGGATTCTATGTTAACCAGGAAATATCTCGGGTACTGTTGAGAATTAACCAGGAATCTGCGAAACAGGAATCCTCATATACGGGAAACAACATGGCCTCTTACTATGGAAGAATAAGGAATCTGTGTTACACGAGCCCTCAAATCCCAAAAACCTACAGGGAATCTTACTAAGGGAGAAAAAGTATCAGGGATTTGTAGCACGAATCTGGGAATGAGAGCCCTCATATACAGGAAACTTCACAACCTCCTCCTAAGGACGAAAAATGAATCTAGGTGACACATGTCCTTGATACAAAAAAATCTACTTTGCGTCTTTCTAAGGGCTAAACATGTATCAGGGTTTAGTAGTAGGACTCTCGGTATTGGGAGTCTTCATATACAGGACACTACACAGCCTCTACCTAAGAAAGGATAAGGAA
>NW_007221567.1:0-745 GCF_000164805.1 Carlito syrichta | reverse complement strand
CAGTGTTATAACTATCACTGACTAAATGAAGATAACAGTTAACACATCATGTAAAATTCCACTGGTTGTAATGCTTCCCTTGGTGTTACCTTTCCCACTAATCAAGGAGCTCTTCCATATGGTTTTCTAAGGTAATTAGCTTTTGCTAGCATTCTCAGTGCCTTTATTTTTCATGCTAACATCTCAGTATTTTAAAAATTATGGTGACAAATTAAGTTTGAAAATTTTCGAGGCAACCTCCAACTCCTAGACTTCAAATAATATTCTTTTCTCAATTATCTCTAAAAACATAAACTCAAGAACAACTTCACACTGAAGAAATTCTGATGTTATTATAAAGGAGAACCATGATTCTAATGGTTGAATACCACCCTTCTCATGTGGTCATTAGTTGCTATTTGATCGACTCTCATGTTGGGGAACCTGGTTTCCAAAAGACAATAATTTCACCTCCAGAAATTTTCCATAATGAGGCAAAATTAGTTTTTCTGAAATGTTTCAACATGGTTTTTATCTTTGAAGTCATATATAAGATTAACTTTCATATTTTTAATTTGAATGCTATCAACCACATTTTCATTGCATCTTATTTGTGCAAACTAAACATTTGTAATTTCTTTAAAGAATTCTTATCTGGATCTGGACAATCTACTCTTCATGTGTTGCAACTTTTCTGTTTTGACTTTAATGTTCAATCACTCAGAATTGATAGCAAATATTCCAGGTGTAGACTGACCACCACTGA
>NW_007221566.1:0-711 GCF_000164805.1 Carlito syrichta | reverse complement strand
GTTTTCTAAGGTAATTAGCTTTTGCTAGCATTCTCAGTGCCTTTATTTTTCATGCTAACATCTCAGTATTTTAAAAATTATGGTGACAAATTAAGTTTGAAAATTTTCGAGGCAACCTCCAACTCCTAGACTTCAAATAATATTCTTTTCTCAATTATCTCTAAAAACATAAACTCAAGAACAACTTCACACTGAAGAAATTCTGATGTTATTATAAAGGAGAACCATGATTCTAATGGTTGAATACCACCCTTCTCATGTGGTCATTAGTTGCTATTTGATCGACTCTCATGTTGGGGAACCTGGTTTCCAAAAGATAATAATTTCACCTCCAGAAATTTTCCATAATGAGGCAAAATTAGTTTTTCTGAAATGTTTCAACATGGTTTTTATCTTTGAAGTCATATATAAGATTAACTTTCATATTTTTAATTTGAATGCTATCAACCACATTTTCATTGCATCTTATTTGTGCAAACTAAACATTTGTAATTTCTTTAAAGAATTCTTATCTGGATCTGGACAATCTACTCTTCATGTGTTGCAACTTTTCTGTTTTGACTTTAATGTTCAATCACTCAGAATTGATAGCAAATATTCCAGGTGTAGACTGACCACCACTGATTAAAGAGGAACTCATACTTCCTTAGTTGAGATAACCTACCTCTGGGTTATAAGTTTTGCTGAAACCATATCAATTGCATATATAAA
>NW_007221565.1:0-1297 GCF_000164805.1 Carlito syrichta | reverse complement strand
AAAAATAAAGTACTTTCCTCTTGTTGTCTTAAAAAATACATATCTTTCAGGGGAAAAATGTCGTTTTCACCTTTGAATGCCTAGGTCCTCCTTCCTTCTCCTATTCTTTTCTTCTGTGTTGCAAAGTTATTCTCCATTTGACAGATATCAGCCATATGACAATCCTTTCTTTTTGTAGCAACGTGCAATCTTTGCTTCTACTGGAGAGGCCCAGTAGGCACAATATTGGACTTGCTATTAAAGGCAAACTAATGTTCCCCAATGATTTTCAAAACATTTCAAGCCAGAATGTGGTATTTTAAAGCATTCCCATTGCCCATAATTGAATGCATGTGGCATAGCAAAGAGAAAGAGCATTTCAGCAAATACAAGAATTAATACGAATTAATACAATTTTTTCTGGAGTGTCTCACAGGATATGTATAGATTTTATGCATAATTTTGCAGACGATAAGACTGTTCAAACTATTTAGAACTCAGTTTAAAGACCACTGACCCAAGACAGAGTAAAGCAGGGAAGGCATTTGAAAGGGAAGAAACATTCTATTAATATTCATCTTGTATTTAAATTGAGCACAACTTTCATCATTGGGAATATGTGCCCTACTGTTACAGTTTCTTGGGATGCCTGATCAAATCATTAGTAAAACTCTGTCAGATTTCTGCATAAAATAGAAATAATCCTCTTCAAAATACGTTCTCAAATACTGAATGCACATTGCATATATGCTATCAATAGTGCACAAGGTCTTTAAGTAATTATGTGTATACAAAAAATCAGTAGATGGGTACACTATAAGATCACTATGCTAATCACATCCATACTCATGTTATCCAATAATTTGTTTGTATGTTATTTATCACACAGCAACATTTAAAACTTGGACTTTTTTTTCTTTGAGTAGGAGTCTCACTCTGTCACCCAGGCCGAAATACAGTGGTACACTCATGGCCACCACAGACTCGACCTGCTGGACTCAGGTAATCCTTCTGCCTCTGTCTTCCAACTAGCTGGAACTACAGGCACGAGCCGCCACACCCAGCTAATTTTTTTTATTTACTGTAGAGCCAAGGTCTCATCAAGATTCCCAGGCTCAGGCAATTCTCTCACCTCAGTCTCCCAAAGTGCTGAGATTACAGGCATGAGCCACTGCACCCGGCTACAGTAAGAACTTTTAAAGTCGAAAGGCAATGAACATATAATATTAACATCAACAATGTTCATATACAGATTCAGATGACTCACTAAGTATTTAAAATAGAACGTATAATTAAAAGAGGTTTCACTATAATGGTT
>NW_007221564.1:0-729 GCF_000164805.1 Carlito syrichta | reverse complement strand
TGTAAAGATGTGGGGTACAATTCAGGGTAGGTACATAAGTGGTCATCCTGTAGGTAAAGTATGGGTACCCTTTATTGATGTTATGTGCCCCCCGCCCCAGGAGTATCTCACTACTACCAATCCTTTTCTTATAGTATTATGATAAATGTTCAAGGTCTGCTTATGAGTGAGTACATGTAGTACTCAGATCTTTGTTTCTGTGATAACTCACTGAGTATTAAATATATTTTTAGCTTTCATTTGTAAAACCCTGTTCATGTACATGGGTTTTGTTCATTCAATTTGCAAAAACTCAGTCTTCTAGTTGCCATTTAAGGAGAAGGTAATTTTTGTTTCAATCTGCCTCTTGTTCATAAATAGGGTTATCAAAGCTTTATTTATAATGAAGAATCCAGAGAGAAGGCCTGCCAGCTCCCGTGGCTTCCCTAAAAGAAAGTAACAGGGGACAACACAACAGAGAAGAAACAAGAAAGAGATGGAGCCATGCACTCTTGGATTTGGATCCTGTCTTTGCCTCATGAGTTCTGTAGCCCCGAGAGACTTAAATAACTTTTCTGAGCCTCATTCAATTGCCTTTCCTGTAATAATGGTAAGAGTCATGCCTACCATATTGAGTTAGTTTAACGATTCAGCAAAATGGCATATGTAAAAGCCCCTAGAAACATACTGTCCGACAGAAATATAATTCAAGCTACATATGTAATTTTAAATTTTCTAGTAGCCACATTT
>NW_007221563.1:0-628 GCF_000164805.1 Carlito syrichta | reverse complement strand
TGCCTACCATATTGAGTTAGTTTAACGATTCAGCAAAATGGCATATGTAAAAGCCCCTAGAAACATACTGTCCGACAGAAATATAATTCAAGCTACATATGTAATTTTAAATTTTCTAGTAGCCACATTTTAAAAAGGCAAAAAAGAAACTGGTAAAAATTAATTATAACAACATATTTTCTTTAATCCAATATATTCAAAATATTATTATATCAAGAACTAGTCAGTAGAAAAGCTTATGTTAATAAAATATTTTACATTCATTTTTTTTCCTACTAAGTCTTCAAAAGCCAATATGTATTTTACACTTACAACACACCTCAATTTGGACACTAAATTTTCCTATGAAATGATCTATATTTAGATTTCTTAAAATTTACAGTTGAAAAAATAGTATCACATACCCAAGTTGTTCCAAAAGCACTTAAAAGTTTTCCAAAAACTGAATCAAGTATCAGTGTTTTAAATTTAAAATAATTAAGATTAAATAAAATTTAAAAGTCAATTTCTCAGTCAGACTAACCCACTTTTACGTGCATAATAGCCACGTGTGCTCAGTGGTTACTGCATTAGACCTAGAAGCCCTAGGGCAAAGCTTGGTACTTAGTAGGTGCTCAATGAATAATGT
>NW_007221562.1:0-2047 GCF_000164805.1 Carlito syrichta | reverse complement strand
ATTTTCATGCATGTGCATCCTCAAAACTAAAGTTTTACTGAAGCAAAACCTTCCAATAATTAAGGAGTAATCATAGTGAACCATACAGAAGCTTTGTGTTTTACGTTATTTAAAATTTACAATGTGAAGTAAATGTTGGCATTGTCATTTTTTTATAGTGGGAAACTGAGGGTGGAACTGACTGAGAATAATAAATTGCTCAAACTTTTACCAGGGCTTTTCCAGAGATTAATTTTCTTCTTTTTTTTTTTCAGTGAGAAAATTGCCAGTTGATTTCAATTTTAGTTAAGATATAAAAGTCACATTTAACCCTCTGAGGGTAGCCTTTAGAAGAGAGATAGTAACAAGACCTTTTAGTTTTAGTTTTGATTCTTTTATAAAAAAGAAATGTTCATACCTCTGAAGTGAATTGATTTCCAGGGAAGCAAAGGGATTCACTTTTATGTCTGTAAGGGGAAGGATGCTGGAACTTGCTCAAAATGTGCACACCTATGGCTTGTGAATGCCCTGGTAGGTGAAATGTATGTAAACTGAGGAATTTTTAAGCTTAGCACCCAAGAGTTTTTCCTCTTGATCAGATTTAGGCCTGAGGGTATGGTGTTGTCATCCCTTGATGACCAGTGAGCTCTGGGAAGCTCTGTAAATTAACAACTGTGCCTTCAAAGTCATGGAAACACATCACCTACAAGATATTTAAGAAATAAACTCCAAGAGTAATATTAACACTAAGAAGTCGAGTAGATTGCAGTTCCCTATAAGACTAGTGTAGAAAATTCTTTAGACTGAGTTAACTCCTGGTAAAGGTGGGGAAGAAGCTCAAAGGTAATGTCCTGACAAGAATGAAGGGTGAGACGAACAGTTAACTAGAAAAATAAAATAGATTTAATGGGATTCTTACCCCTTCTTTAGACCTATTTTGTACAGTGATAGTGGTTTATAGTATTTTCACAAATAATTTTCCCAAAGTATGAATTTAATAAATACCAAAGCTAGAATCGATTTCTACATCCCTGTGATTCCAAATCCAAACATTTGCATCATGTTGTATCATCTCTCATTAAAAGTGATAGAAATAATTCTGATACTAATAATTTATACAAATATCTATAACACAATAAGTTGCCTTTTATTTAGTTTGGTGAAATATGTAATTGGTTTACATTGTGTTATAATAATATTCATTATTTTCCTCCCTTTATTTATATTTCATTAACAAAATGCATGAATCATTTTTATCCTTTTTCAAACATACTTAAAATACAAATCTACCTAGTTTTTCACATCCTATAAAGTTTATAGAAAAATAATCAAACTAAGTATTAATTTCATTTACTTTTTTTGCTCTTTATCTTCTACTGGGAAGTTGGATTACTAGCAAACAAACATGGGTAGTTTTTTAAAATATTAAAGATACTCACATACAATATGGCCATAATATTTTAAAACTATCATGTTAAAGAAAATAGAGTGGAGGCAGTTCCCAGGAAGACAGCAGGAGGTAAAATGGTTGGGGTGGGAATAGGAAGGGCCATTAGTGATCTCATAGCCTTATTTTCTCAGATATTTGATGCTCTTTTTGGAGTGCTTCCCTAATGAAGAAATACTCATCTCACCTAAATGAGAGAGAATTTGGTATGTGCCACTTCTCTGCAGACGCTTTAAGAACCATTGGTTAACTCGCTATTCGTTTATCCATATCCAAGATAAGGAATGCCCATTGTTCTGCGCTCAGGAGTAAAGAGCTAGACTGACCCATGACGGGCAAGTAGCATGAGCAAGAAATACATGGCTGCTATTAAGCCAGTGAGATTTGGGTTCTCATTTGTTTCCACTGCCTAATTTAGCTAAGCTGATTACATTGAAAGTCCTATAGTACCCAAAAATGTAATGCTGTCTAACAAAAAAACAAAAATATTAGCTTTGGGGTATAAGACAATGGGTAGTGAGGAAATTGTTCATGAGGGCTGGGTAGGTGCTAACCTATGTTTGTAGAAGCAAAACAATCAGTAGAAATAGCCACTATGTCTTAGAAAGTAGAGAATGTATC
>NW_007221561.1:0-20794 GCF_000164805.1 Carlito syrichta | reverse complement strand
CAGATGCCCATATCATAAAAGATAAGATAGACCTCATCAAAATGAAAATCTTCTGCAAAGCAAAAGATACCATCAAGAGAGTGGAAGGCAGCCCACAAAATGAGAAAAACTATTTGCCAACTATGTTTTTGCCAAAGGCTTAACATCCAGGATCTATAAGGAGCTCAAACATGTCAAAAGGAAAAAAAAAACCACTGAGTGATCTATCACAGAAACAAAGAACTGAGTATCATATGTTCTCACTCATAAGTAGACCCTGGATACCTATCATAATACTATAAGAAAGGGAGTTGGACACTTCCATGGAGGGGACACATAACATCGATAAAGGTGCCTGGTCCTAATCTAGGCAAAGTGAAGTCCAATGGGAGGCCCAAAGCTTCACCTTGTACCTAGACCACTTATCTACCCAATCTTGGTTTTTACCCCACATCTTTAAAATAAAATGAAATCTTAAAAAAACAAATAAATAGGGCAGCCCCTCAGATCCCTTCCCACTGTGGGAGCTTTTCTGTCTTCTCAATAAATCCTACTTTCTCAAAAAAAATAAAAATGGGGTCCTTTGTTAAAAATTTATTAAACATTTCAACTGCCGACAGAAGTTGGATACATTTAAGAATTTTTTAAAAAATTAACAATCATTAAATTTTTAAATAATTTTAAAACTGCGGTTATTTTTTTTTTGAGTTGGAGTTTCACTCTGTTGCCCAGACTGGAGTGCAGTGGCCGCTCCCGGCTATCGCAGCCTAGACCTGCTGGTCTCCAGCGATTCTTCCACCTCAGCCTTCCAAGTAGTAACCGAAGTTAGCTGGGCTCAGTGGCTCAGCCTGTAATCCCGCGCCTTGGGAGGCTGAGGTGAATGAATTGCCTGAGTCCGCGGGTTTGAGACCCCCCTGGGCAACTTGGCGAGACCTCATCTCTGCAACAAATCAAAAATCAGCCGGGCGTGGTAATGCGCGCCTATAGTTCCAGCTACTTGGAAGGCTGAGGTGAAAGAATCGCTGGAGCCCAGCAGGTCGAGGCTGCGGTGGCTGGGGGTGGCCATGCAGTCCAATCTGGACAACAGAGTGAAACTCCAACTAAAAAAAAGAAAATAACCGAAGTTTTAAAATTATTTAAAAATTTATGACTGTTAATTTAAAACAAAATTCTTAGTTGTATCCAAGTTCACGTTGTTCTAATCCTGCTCCTGTAAGTAGAATAGAAAAATATATTTCCCCATCATCTAGAAAAGACATCCAGGGGGCATGCTTTTGATTTGCTTTCTTTTAGATTTACATCTAAAGCCAGAAACATTAGGTATAGGGCTATCCTAGATATGATTTTACTTGCAGCAATATTACGTAAATTGTTTATTTTTAAAAGCTCCTCCAAGTATGCCCTTGTAAAAGTTGGCGTCCACTGTAGAAGATACTTCTCCTCTCAAGAAGGAAACATCATGACATCCTTACAGAGAAAGAATCACAGCGAACGAAGTCCAGGGTGAAGACGCTAGGGTTCTACTTGGTGCAGAAAACTGGGAGTCAGTGATTCTTTGCATGTTACCGATAGCTCTTAGACCAAGACTGGGTTCCTTCTAAGGTGGGCTTTGGTCACAGGTCACAGATCCACCCAGCTGGCCTAGCACGTGGTCTCCTCAGCCAGCATTAGAGGCAGCACTGGGGCCAAGACTGGCTGACTCCAATCTATCCCTTTCCTTATCTAAAAATGATCCCTTACCAAAAATGTGACGTGCGCCATAGTTTGCCAATAGTTTCACCTAACAGAACTTCAGTAGATATTGTCTGGGACTCTATCATTATGGGAAAGTCTTCAATAAACCGGATGTCTTCTGGTTGAATCTAAATGTTGTAGAGTTCGTCGGTGTGGGATTAGTATAGAAAGCTGAGATGACTGGCCGATGGGAACTGTTCATTTGAAAATGAATTAAGAAGTCTGGGACTTCCACCTGTGACCATGAAATCCATGTTCCTATGCATGAAACAGGAATGTGACAAAAGTTAGATTGTGTCCAGGTTTGATATTTATTTGGGTTGACGCTGTATGCCACGGGTACTAATTTTGAGCCCTTCTCGGTGCCAGTGTGCCTTTAAAAAGCCTCGAGTAAACATCTCACCTGTGAGAGCATTTCTTGATTAACATGAAACTTGCCATTAGGAACAGTAAAAATAAACACTACTTCCTCACACCTGTTTTTATTTAACCTTGTGTTAAAAGAACCGATACATGTACATACGTATATTTCACTTCTCTTTGGAAAAAAAAATTGGTCAGCTTCACGTGCAACACCGCTGTGCCAATGTTAGAGCTCTTCAGATTAGTTTCACCACAGTCATCTGCTGTGTGATTATCACTGCTTCTTGAACACCTGGTCTGACTTTGGAAATTTTTTGCCATCTGGCCAGATACTGAGTAATTATGGCAACTTTAGTGGCAGGATAAAATACCGATTTATAAGAGACTTGATAGTCTTTTCAAAGAGCTAGGTAGCATTAAATAAACTGCCATTAACTTAATAAACGTGTTCCCTTTACAGACTGTAAAGATGTTACTTATAGGAAAATCCTTGGAGGATTTCCTTCGTGTTAGTTTCTCCAGACATCATGCAGGTAAAAGCTCCAAGGAACACTTCTTAGATTCACTGATCTCATACTTATTTGATAATTTTCCATCATGTGTTAGAACAAGAAGCAATGTAGAGGATGATATGAGTAATTACCTGGTAGTGTTATGATGAGGAATGCACAAGATAGTTTTTATCAAATACTCTGAACGGCACCTGACACATAAGTGCTTTGTAAGTGTTATCAAGCACATGTGACTATGGAAAACCATGCATACATAAAACATAAAAACAAACAGCCATTATATGGAGAATTGGATGAGATTGCATAGGACTTGGATGGATAAAAAGGATCCAGGTCTAGGACAAAGCAAAGCATGCATTCCATATGCTCCCAAGTTCGCTTTCCTTCTGAGATATTCAGTAGAATGGCCCCTTTAATATTCCAACCGACTCCATGGCATTTGCACGCCATGTGTGACATCTGGAGACTCATGCGGGCTCATATGCTGAGTTATGGCTTGCTGTTGCCTGCTTCTGGAACCTCCATATGCTTTTATTCTACCTTTGGCTTTTCACTTTCTTGCTTCTGTTTGAACTTACTCACTTGGCAGATATTTATTGAACATGAGATAAGATGCTGCTGATGCAGAGGTAAACAATGTAGGAAAGATACACAAACAAATTCCAGGTAAAGACGGTGACATCAAGAACATGAGACAAAGAGTTGTGAAGTGAACAGACTTTTCAGCATAGGATGGCTCAGGAGGGCTGTTGGGGAGAGGTGTTCTAGGAAAGAAGACCGGGCTAACAAGGGCCTAGGACTCAGAAAGGCGCTGATCAGGGAGACACTCACTGCGTTTGAGAAGCTGAGAAGGGGTCAGGAGCTACTGCAGCTGGGGAGGGAGAGAGAAGCAGGAGAGGCAGTCGGGGAGGGAGCACACGGTGCACACCCTGTGGTCACAGCACGCGCTGGCCATTCTGTGCAGCTCCCCGTGAGCCTGGACTTTTGCCCTTTCTTAATTCTCCCACGGCCCGGTCACTGCATGGCGATTGTGGTAGCAGATCCTTTGCAAAGGTTTGGAGAGTGCAGAGAGAGATGCTGTGATGGAAAGCTGTCACTCTTGTTCCAGAAAGTTCCTCATTCATCCTCAGCTAGCATTTCTCCCTAGCTTCCTTTCCTTCTGCTCTGGGTTTTCCTGTGCCACCCGATGGCCTCTCTCCCTTCTCCGGTCTCCCCATCAGAGAGCATCTTGCAGTGCTCATGCTCCTTCTGTCTTCTCATGCAAGGTTTTTGAGTTGTCTCCTCTCTATTCCCAGGAGTGGGTTCTGGGCCTTCTTTGTGTGTGTCAAAATGTAAGTCCTCTGCTAAATGAAGAGCCGCCGCTCTTAGTCGTGAAAAATAACCGGTTTTAAAATTATTTAAAAATTTAGTGATTGTTAATTTAAAAAAATTCTTAAATGTATCCAAGTTCAAATTGTTCTAATCCTGCTCCTATAAGTAGAATAGAAAAATATAGCCGGGCTTGGTGGCTCAGCCTGTAATCCCGCGCCTTTGGGAGGCTGAGGTGAGTGGATTGCCTGAGCCCGTGGGTTCGAGACCCGTCTGGGTAGGTGAGACTTCATCTCTACAATAAATCAAAAATTAGCTGGGCTTGGTAGTGCGCGCCTGTAGTTCCAGCTACTTGGAAGGCTGAGGAGGAAGGATTGCTGGAGCCCAGCAGGTCGAGGCTGCCGTGGCCGGGAGGGGGCCACTGCACTCCAGTCTGGGTGACAAAGTGAGACTCCAACTCAAAAAAAAAAGGAAAAAAAAAAAAAAAGAAAGAAAAATATATTTCCATATCATCTAGAAAGGACATCCAGGGGCAGGCTTTTTATTTGCTTTCTTTTGGATTTACATCTAAAGCCAGAAACATTAGGGCTATCCTAGATATGATTTTACTTGCAGCAAAATTAAGTAAATTGTTTATTTTTGAAAGCTCCTCCAAGTATGACCTTGTAAAAGTTGGCGTCCACCGTAGAAGATACTTCTCCTCTCAAGAAGGAAACATCATGACATCCTTACAGAGAAAGAATCACAGTGAACGAAGTCCAGGGTGAAGACGCTAGGGTCTTGCTTGCTGCAGAAAACTGGGAGTCAGTGATCCTCTGCATGTTGCCGATAGCTCTGAGGGATTCTCCTCTTTTGACTTAAACTGTACAGAGTAAGAAAGCATTTCCTGTGATCTGGAGGCCGCATGTGAAGGCAGCATTTTGGGAGACATAGGATGACACTGAGATGACGTCACGGCCCAATCAGACTGTTCTGCATTCCAGTTGGCATGAGAAGCTTGAGGACTCCTGGTGCCTGGGCCCAGGTGAGCTACAGAAAGCGTGCTGTTCCTCCTGGGACCGGGTGCTGCCTTTTTCCAGAATCTGTGAACCAACAGCAGGAGCACCGCCCCAAAACTGCTGCTTGCAGAGCCTCGAGACAGGCCTCCTGCCTACAGCTGCTCTCAGACAGGACAATGGCTTCTTTGTCAGGTGCTTTGCACACAAGGACAGCTGTGAACCCACAGAAATCTCTCCCTGAACGAAGGCTTCAGGAGTCGATGTGCTCTCCAGGGAGCACGCAAAACACCTCTCCCAGGCTCTCACGTTTCTCTGTCAAGCCCTGACATTTCATATTGGAGTCCGAATGCCAGGAACTCTTGTGAAAGCATAATTATTTATGTGATGGGTGGAAACCGAAGGTTCATTATTTCAAGAAGCTGCAAGCCTGAAAATGGATTTAAAGTAATGCACGCCGACAAACTAGGTCTTTGTGTGTATCTTTCTGAGTAGGTTTAGATTCTCGGGATGAATGATATCCAACCTAGAGCTGGCCTGACTGGTATCAGACATATCCGTGAGGACACTTGGCCGTCTGTCTCTGGAAAATGGCACCATTCTCTCAATATTAGGAGGGAAATTCCTCATAATGCCTAACAGAGCCAATTTATGACTCATTTTCTGCATAAGGACCCCCTCTGCGTATTAAACGAGGATCTATGCATCAGAAGGTCAATCAGCCCAGTGTTTTGAGTAAAATGAATGGCAAATTGTAAATGACACACTGGCTGAAACAAGTGGCTTAGAATGAGCAAAATGGAAAGTGAGAGTTCTCCAGTCCGCACATAGTTGCGTTTGAATGCCGTGTTTGACTGTAGTTGTAAGCGTGGATCTGTTCTACAGAGAGGAGCAGGTCTGATGGAGAACAACTTGTCAGACAGCAGTGGGGGTACCTGAGAGCACCACGCGGCCACCAGACACACTGACCCCGCAGAGACACCCTGGTCAGGCAGTGCAGACCTTGCGGATTTTCTGCTGAAAGGCAGCACGCACAAATGGATCAGATTCCATTTTGCCCCCAAGTTGCTGCGTAATGGAATCCTCTATGTTGTGTCAAATGCTTAGAGGCTGCTAATACCAAGTGAATAGAGCACTCAGCTGTCAGACTGCTGTACGTGAAAAGAAAACACATGCTATATTTACTGAATTTTTACACTACCAAATGCTTTCCAGTGTGAGCTTTACTTTCATTATCACAGAACCAGTGTTTCATTTTTATGACGTCCTTCCATTTTTATAAGCCAAACTTGGGGCTGGCATGGGCTGACAGGCCAGAAACGGATTCCTGATGGGACTAAAAAAAAGAGTTAATGAAGCACCATTGTTGGAAGAAATATCCAGACTTCATAATAGAAACACAAACTCAAAAAGATTGCGCTAGAAATATTGCCTAGCCAGCACGACTGCCTATAAAACTCTCCTCTGTGGTTTTGTACAACTTCCTTATGATATGTAAACACATCAGTGCTTTCTGCAAAGAGTTCCAGGGTGTCACATTTCATCTTCTTTCACCTTACCAAATGTCAGGGAGTGGTGTCACTTGACAGGTTTCAGAATAATCACTATCAACACACTAATGTGTTCCAATAATTTCTCATAGCAAAATGATCACTGAAGCTTCTCTGAGGAAGAGGCACAAACGTCGGTCATTTAAATGGCCATCTGACCATCGCCAGGCCACAGAGAACATGCAGACGTCTGGCTCCTGGCAGGGATAGTGCCTGCAGCCCTTGGTGGCACAGTCTGTTAGTCCAGCTGTGTGAACACCCCAGATTTAATGTCCTCACAGCCAACCAGACTGTATCCTTGGCATAATGGGGAATGTGGAATCATCAGACAAAGGTTACCTAAAAATGCCACTGTTGGAAAAGTTTCCATGCAGAGTAACATAGTGTGTGATGCTGTTTTTAATGAAAACAATGTCTGTCTTCACAGTCACTGTGTGCGTCCCTTTGGAAGTTGCGATAAACAAGATGGATGTAGCTCATTGCTTTCTCCATAGGCCTCACTATCTACATGAATCCAAGGAACTGATCTGGAATCCCCACTGGTGAAAAATGTGTAAAAACAGACAGACTGTGCTGATATGAGGTGTTGGAAATATCAGTAGACAGATTCCCTTTTTTGCATTCACTTTGCCTTGTTTTTTCCCCCATTATAGACTCTTCTCTGTCACAGAGAATATAATTAGTGAAACAACACAAATAGGAAGATAATTAGTTCATAGACCATAATGGCAGCATTAAGTTCTTGATATTAGAGGAGACTGTCGCTGTAGTAGTTAGGGGTATGTTTCCCCGAGTGGCACCACGTGGGTGTAAGTATTGATTTTGCTATTTGCAAGCTGTACAATTGATAATTTTCTTAACCTTTCTGTGCTTTCGCTTGCTTGTTTGGAAAACGACAACAATAATAGTATTTCTCTCCTATGATGGTTATGATCTTCGGATGAGGTTAGACACATAAAGTACAGTACTTGGAACATAGTAAGTACTCAATAAATGTTAGCCTTTCCTGCACCCTTATCTTTTATTTATATTTTATCACGGCACAGAATGGGAAAATAATTGTGCTGGAGAACGTGTGCGGCCGCTGTGAGATACAGGCCACTCCTAACGAGCTGTTGAATCCATCGTAATCACATTTGGAGGCCCCACTCGGCACAGATCACGATGTGTCGGATTATATAGCAGGGCTGTGAAATGGGGTGGGAGGGGTATCTGCTGGCGATAATGTCGGCGATCAAAATGGCAGGTCATGTGCTAGCTGGCTGCAGTTTTGTTGGAGCTGATCAGACAGGAAAAAAACAGAAAGATTTAACCTTTGAGAGACACAGGGAAGAAACAGTTTAAAAAGAAAGTTCAGGGTAATCTTAGCAGTGGCAGTTTCCAGTTCTCAAGATTTGCACTTTCCCATTCCCCACTCAGACCTCCAGCACTGCTAATACCGTAGGATGGATTTTCACTGTGATAAACAGATAAGAGGAGCTAGAAAACGCAGCAGTTATGAGTCTTTGCCTAAGTTATGAGTCTTTGAAAGACGTAAACGTGAGCCGTGATCATGCCACGTATCAAGTTGTACTTTAGGTGAGTTACTCTGACAGTTATTAGCGTGTTGCTAAATGTCTGACTTCGGCTAGTCTTGTGTGAAGGATTTTTTCTTCTTATTCCTGGGAGGTAGCTTCTAAACTCTTGGAATTTCATGAATGATAGGACTGTCTATGTTATTCAGGTGGGACCTGACGGTGTATGTTAAAGAGATGATTAAATAACTCAGAATGGAGGCTGGCCATGCTGGAAAGACCCACCATGGAATCAGAGGGTTGGGCTTTGGATGGCATGATATTGGTCCAACCTCAGGAGAGAGAAAGAGGCTGGAAACTGACAGAGTTCATTCCCACAGCCAATGATTCCACCAATCATGCCTCTGCAATGAAGCTCCGGTAAAAACTCTGGATACTGAAACTTGGGTGAGCTTTCCTGGTGAGTGTGAATCACAGTCTGTGTATTGTCACACATCAGGGTGCTGGCCGTGAGACTGCTTAAGGGAAAGGACACTAGAAGTTTCACATCTGGTACCTTCCCAGACCTGCGCCTCTTCTTTTGAAAGCTTCTGATTTACATCCTTGTTCCTATAATAAAACTATAGGGAGGCTGAGGCAGGAGGATCACTTGAGGTCAGGAGTTCAAGACCAAGCTGTGCAACAGGTAAAGCCCTCATCTCTACAAAAAACTTAAAAACCATTAGTCAGCTGTGGTAGTGTGTGACTCTAGTACCAGCTACTCAGAGGCCAAGGCAGGCATATCTCCCTTGAGTCTAGGAATTTGAGGCTGCAGTGAGTATGATCACACCACTGCACTCCAACCTGGGCAACAGGGTGAGGACCCTGTCACTAAAAGCAAACAGCAATGAAAACAAAACTGTAGATGGAAATATGGCTCTTCCTTGTGTTCCACGTGTCATTCTGGTGAATTATTGAACAAGAAGGAGAGATGGGAACCTGCACGTTTGTGTCGTCTCTCAGAAGACAAGGTGGCCCTGGGAAACCCCTAAACTTGTGTGGGTGTCCACAATGTGAGTGGTGCTGTGGAAGACTGTGAACTTAACCTGTGCAATTTGCCTAATTGTAGGTGGTGTCAGAAGTCACCTCAGCTGGTAATTTCTCTCAGAATTCCCAAACCATCAAAAGCTCTGATGAGCACCACAGTCTATCTCAGCGGTTCCAAAGCATGGCTGCTGAAGGAGCAGCATTGGCATCCCCTGTGAATTAGTGAGAAATACGGAATCCTAGGTGCCATCTGGACCTCTTGCATCAGAAACTCTGGAGCAGAACCAGGCCCTCTGCTTTCGCAGGCCTTCCCCGTGGTTCTGATGCACTTTTAGGTTTAAGAACAGCCACTGCAGCAGTCGGAGAGAGATGCTAGAGCTACACAGACTGCATTTTAACTACTCTTCCCATGCTTATTGTCTCTGTAGCCTTGGGTAGGTTGTTTCACCACTCTGGGCTTTGTTTCTGTTCTGTAAAGATGGAGATAGCAGTAGAGTACAATCCACTTCCATCACCATGGGTTTTTTTGTGAGTGATAAATTACTTAATATATACAAGGCATTTAGTGTAAGACCTAGGACTTTGAGGACTTTACAAGTGTTTGCTGCCGCTATCTATACAACTGTTCCTGTGGTGAAGATGAATTGAGATAATGTATATAATATACTTTCTGGTACATATTATATGATCAATTAATGAACACTGTTTTTACTGCTTGTTTTAAAAAGTGACTTATACTGTTGCAGAACAAAATGCTCCTCTATTATTGTGATTTGGAGGATAGAAATTGGACTTTGAAATAGTCTGGCATGTAGTCATAGCTACACTGAGATAGACCAAGTCTATGGGCATTATAAATAAAAGATACAGAAAGTTCAAGGTCAGAGTAACTCTCATTGCATGCAATTTTCTGTAATTTTATCTGGAAAACAGGGCATATCCTTTAAAAGCTAAAATAATTCTGGTGAAAATAAACTCATTAGATTTTGGAGAGAGGAAATGCTGTGAGTGGTATCGTGTAGCACAGTGCCAATGTCTACATTGAACTATGTATGCTTCCCATTCTGTTTAAGTGTAAATAAGTGCATAGAAAGTGTTAAGTCACTCCCAGCAGGGACCTCCAGAATGTTAGGTTAGACCCGCTGGGGTGTGGTTGTCTGTTGTGAGAGTCAGTGCTGCAAGAAAAATACAAATAATTGCACAGAAGTTAGATTAGAAAATACAGTTTATTTAGAAATAACTTACAGAGAGAGAGAGAGAGAGAGAGAGAGAGAGAGAGAGAGAGAGAGAGAGAGAGAGAGAGAGAGGAGATTCACCTCCCCAAGTAGGGGAGGAAGCCCAAGTCAGGAAACATGGCCTGGCCATAGCTCAAAGAGCACATGACCACACCATAGCTTAGCAAGGCAGCTTGTGGTTGAGTCCTTTTAACCCTATCAAAGGTGACCTTTACCTCTCAAAGGAAAGGGTTAAAAGGTGATTGGATGGTGGTCTGCTCCATGTCATCACAAGGTGAGTGCAGATACTGACATCAGGTGATGGGCAGCACACAATGGCAGCTTGTGGTTGAGTCCTTTTTTTTGAGTTGGAGTCTCCCTCTGTCACCCAGACTGGAGTGCAGTGGCTGCTCCCGGCCACCGCAGCCTCGCCCTGCTGGGCTCTAGCGATCCTTCCGCCTCAGCCTTCCCAGTCGCCGGAATTACAAGTGCGCGCTACCACGCCTGGCTGATTTTTTGATTTATTTTAGAGACGAGGTCTCGCTGCCCAGGCGGGTCTTGAACCCGCAGGCTCAGGCAATCCACTCACCTCAGCCTCCCAAAGGCACGGGATGACAGGCTGAGCCACCGAGCCCGGCTAGTGGTTGAGTCCTTTTAACCATTTCCTTTGATAGGTGAAGGTCATTAACCTATCAAAGGAAAGGGTTAAAGGTGATGGGTTGGTGATCTGCTCCACGGCATCACAAAGGGGCAGGTGAGTGCAGGCACTGACATCAGGCGATGGACAGCAGGCCGATGAGTGGGTTAGTCACATGACTGCTGCCTTGGTGGTAGGCTAGATGGGAGGAAGCAAGGGGAGGGGTATTTCCTGTAAGAGACCTGTCATATGTTTCTAATCAAAAAGCTCCTTAGCAAAATGGTGATCTTGTTATCATTTGTATGGCTTCAGCCAGCTAAGGGGTGATCTTTGACCTTCTGGCTTCAACAAGGAAACGGAAAGTGTCTAAGGGATTATTATGCTAAACCATGAATTGAAAGGTTGGGCTAGCCTTGTCTTGTGTCTGATGGAGATTTGCCGAGGTGGTGGGGTAGGCGGCCAGCTTGGCCTGCAGTAAAATGCCTGAACGCTTCCTAAAATCTGCCTATTAGAAATTTATCTAGCTGGGATCGATGGCTCAGCCTGTAATCCCGCGCCTTGGGAGGCCGAGGTGAGTGAATTGCCTGAGCCCGAGGGTTCGAGACCCGCTTGGGCAACTTGGTGAGACCTCACCTCTACAATAAATCAAGAAAACTAGCCGGGCATGGTAGCGCACGCCTGTAGTTCCGGCTACTGGGAAGGCTGAGGTGGAAGGATCGCCGGAGCCCAGCAGGTCGAGGCTGCGGTGGCCGGGAGCGGCCACTGCACTCTAGTCCGGGTGACGGAGTGAGACTCCAACTCAAAAAAAAAAAGAAAAGAAATTTATCTATCTATGTCTAACCTGTGCTAGATTCAAAGCATGTCATTCTAAGCAAAAATGGCTATGCCGATGCAAAATGTGAATTAAATTTATTCCAAGTTTCTCAGGGCCCCTCTTTTCAGAAAGTGTCTACGACTTCAACTCATTTTAGGCATGTAGCAAATATTACATATTTTCCTGAAAAGTAAACAGAGTCTATTTATAATCAGGCTGCTTGAAAAATCCATAAGAACAAATTATCTCATCCATGACTCCTTGCCAAACCAAGGGGATCTTTATAATATATTACTAACAGTGTAATTACATTAGATATTAGTAATTATGTTAGAAATGCCCTCCCAGGCACTGACTTCAAACTAGTACTGCAGAGAAAAATGCAATCTGTTCCTCATCAAAACTCAATTGGTTGTTTAAGAAGAAATTAATCTGTTTCTACTTCAATCACCATTTATGACATTCTTCATGACATTACGTGATTCCTTTAAGGTAAGAAGTGTTCTCGTTAGATTCTCAGGAAGATGGCGGTGGAACCAGTCAGACTAATTGAGTCCCAGTGTAAGTGAGTGAGCACATGGAAAATTCTGCTTACATGTCGGTGAATAAGTGGACGTGGGAGTAGCTGACTGAGTAGGGACTCAGGGGCAAGTGGCCAGGGCTCTCCTGGGGAAACAGCTGGTGTCACAGCTGCTCTGCTTGGTCCTTAGTGCTTCCTGGGGTGCAGAAGTCAAGCACCATTTAAAAAAAAATCAACAAAGCCCTTCTTGGGAAGAAGCTGCCCGGAGAGAGATTGCCAGTTCCAGGCTCTGCCTCACCACTGCAGCACCTGAGCAAACATGGCAGCACGGACTGCGGAGGGAGCACAGCAAGGGAGCCCAGAGGCAGAGAAGATGAAAGAGGCACCCTGTTGCCATCTTGTAAACCGGACAGGAAAGTGCTCTGGCTCTCTCGTCGCAGAGTGACAGACCCCACACGATCTCTGTGACCTGTGAATTAACTACTCAGGTGTTGATTGTGACCCAGAGGGAATATCCTGAAAGCACAAACTCAGGAGGGACAGGATAAGTGCTGAGTCTCGGACACACCCACCCCTTCCCTGATTCAGTTGTGGGACAAAGGGTGTGGCCAGAAAAGGGACAAGAAATGCCTCCAAAGAGATGGGTGGTGAGTCCAGGGCTGAGCCAACCCCCTTCTCCCCAGCAATCCTCAAAATGTCTGACCCACACAGCTGGGGCACAAGTGAGAGGAATGAACCCAGGTAGAGACAGGATATCAGCTGCAA
Organism: Carlito syrichta; assembly: GCF_000164805.1. NCBI lineage: Eukaryota > Metazoa > Chordata > Mammalia > Primates > Tarsiidae > Carlito > Carlito syrichta. The sequence goes on along the minus strand of NW_007221561.1, from coordinate 7,863 downwards.
TAAGAGGACTCCACTCCGGGATAAGCCTGACTGAGGTGCCCCCACCAGTACCTGGGGAAGATACAAGCCTGCACCTTCTCACTGGAGGGGATACCCCTGATCATACTAGAGTGGGAGAGGAGGACTGAAACTCCACCCACCCCTACTGCCCCTTCCTCCTTCTCTGGGCCAGACACTGGGGAGACTGTGAATGAAGCCAAAGCTCTGAAGGAGACATCAGAGGGGCAGCTGAGAGGAACAACTACAGAAGCTGCCAGGAGAGGGCAAGTTTTTTGCTTGCTTGTTTTTAAATTTTTAAAAACATTTTTCCTTTCTGCATGAATGTGTATGTGAGGGTTCAATCTGCATCCCTCCACCACCACTTTTTTTCTCTTTTCCTTTTTTTCTTCTTCTTTCACTTTTTGTTTTCTATTTATGTGTGAACATGAAGGACTGAGTGTTACTCTTTCAGGTTTTTTGTTTGTTTTTGCTTTTCTATTCTCTTTTTTCAGTTTAATGTGTATGTGAATACATATGTGAGGATTTGATTTGAATTCCTTTTTTTCTCTTTTCCTTCATTCATTTTCAGTTGGGCATGTATGTGTGTTTGGTATTCCTGTTTTTTGTTGTTGTTTTGTTTTGCTTTGTTGTTATTACAGTTTAATTTGGGGTGTGTGTGTGTGTGTGTGTGTGTGTGTGTGTGTGTGTGTCTAATTGTTTTTTGCTTTGGTTTCTGCTCTTGGTGTTCTGTGCTTTTCTTTTTTTAATTTTTGTCTGTCTAATTTTATTCTACTTTTCTCTGTTCTCATTGCTGTTACTGTATCTTGGACTCAGGGGGTATACACATAAGCCCATCACATGATCATATAGAGTGGTGGTGGGGAGTGGGTCTCAGGGAACCTATATCATAGTCACTGAACACTGTGATTTTGCAAGTAGTTTCCAAATCCTAGCACCCCATTCTCATCCTTATTCAATTCTAAAAACAACAAGAGACAGCCAAACTTCCCACCCACAGCACTGTTTCGAAATAAAACAAATTCAGTTCCCTGATCAGGGAAGAATAGATAGCTGAGCAAACATCAGAGGGAAAAGCTTCTCCCACTGTCACTGAATAACAGAACTAAAGAGAAAATAAAGAGATCTGTCACAAATGAGGAAAAATCAACAGAAGAAGACAGGTAATTCCCAAGGTTACAAAGAAAAAACACCTGAAAAATCAGACCTCAGAGCCTCAAAAATATAATTCATCAAGGAATGGTCCCAGAATACAACACAGATAGAAAACTACTGGAAAGAGTGAATAAGACTCAAGAAAGACAAGATGCAATATTGAAAGAACTTGTGACAAAGATTCTGGCCATAAAAAATTTCATCTAGGAAATAAATAACAAGAAACAAGCATGTTAAACAGAATTAATCAAGCAGAAGAAAGAATCTCAGAACTTGAAGAACAAAAGAGGAAATTAACCCAATCCGTAAAAAAAAACATAGAACAAAAACTCAGAAAGAAAGAACAAAATTTCCAAGAGGTGTGTGATTATATCAAGAGGTCAAACAAACACCTGACTGGTATTCCAGAGCTGGTTCATCCACAAGTCATAAATTTAATTCAATACATCAACAAACATGAAAACAAGAACCACAAGATTATATCATTAGATGCAGGTAAGGTTTTTGATAAAATACAGCATCCCTTCTAAATAAAAACCCTCAAAAACCTAGGCATAGAAGGAACATACCTTAAAATAGTAAGAGCCATCTTTGATAAAAACCACAGTCAGCATATTGCTAAATGGAAAGAAACTGGAAACATTTCCCCTGAAAACTGAAACAAGAAAAGTCTGCCCACTCTCACCCCTCTTGTTCAACATAGCAATGGAAGTCCTAGCTAGAGAAATTAGACAAGAGAAGGAAATCAGAGGTATCCAAACAGGAAAAGAGGATGTTAAGTTATCCCTCTTTGCTGATAATATGATTCTATACCTTGAAAACTCAAGGTATCAAAAACCTGCTTTCACTGATAAAGTACTTTGGCAAAGCCTCAGGGTACAAAATAAATGTGCAAAAGACAGTTGCATTCTTATACACCAACAACAAGCAGGCAGAGAACCAAATAAAATGCGCAATCCCATTCACAATAGCCACAAAAAATTGAAACACATTGGTATCTTCCTAACTAGAAAAGTGAAAAACCTTTACAATGAAAACTATAAAACACTGCTCAAAGAAATCCAAGAAGACACAAACAAACGGAAAAATATTCCATGCTCATGGATAGAAAGAATCAACATTGTGAAGATGTCCATCCTACCAAAGGTAATCTACAGATTCAATGCAATACCTATTAAATTACCAATATCACTCTTCTCAGACCTGGAAATGACAATACAGAAATTCATATGGACACATAAATGACCACAAATAGCCAAAACAATCCTCAGCAAAAGTATGAAAGCAGGAGGTGTCACATTTCCAGACTTTAAACTTTATTATAAGGCTACAATGATCAAAACAGCCTGGTACTGGTACAAGAACAGGCATATGGACCTTTGGAAGAAGATAGAGATTCCCGAAGCCAAACCTCAATTTCTCAACCAATTCATTTCGACAAAGCCTCCACCAACAACCACTGGGGAGAGGAGATTCTATTCAGTACATGGTGCAGGGAAATCTGACTGACCACACGCAGAAGATTGAAACAGAACCTCTACCTATCACCAGACACAAAAGTCAACTCCAAATTTATCAACGACCTAAACATAAAACTATAGGACACCCTCATGGCAATTGGAACTGGCAACCAATTCCTGATCAAAATCCCAAGTGTCCATGCCATAAATGATAAGATATACAGGTGGGACTTCATCAAACTGAAAAACTTCTGCAAAGCAAAAGAGACCATCAAGAGAGGGGGGAGACAGCCCACAGAATGGGAAAAAATATTTGCCAACTGTAAATCTGACAAAGGCCTTACATCCAGGATCTACAAGAAACTCAAATGTGCCAAAAGGAAAAACAAACAAACAGTCCCATTAAAAAGTGGGCAAAAGACATGAAAAGACACTTCTCAAAAGAAGATATATGGGCAGCCAACAGACAGATGAAAAAGAGCTCAGCCTCACTGATCATCAGAGAAACGCAAATGAAAACCACATTGAGATACCACCTAATCCCAGTAAGAATGGCCATCATTAATAAAATAAACAACAACAGATGGTGGCAGGAATGAAGAGAAAAAAGAATGCTTCCACACTGGTGGTAAGAGTGCAGACAAGTGCAACCTCTTTTGAAAACAGAGTGGCAATATCTAAAAGAACAAGTCATTGACCTTCCATATGACCCAAAAATCCCCCTACTGGGAATATAACTAGAGGAACTCAAATCATTCTACAAAAAAGACACCTGCACATGCATGTTTATTGCAACACTATTCACAGTAGTAAAAACATGGACCCAAATGTTCTGTCCACCTGAACTGGACTGGATAAAAAAATATGGTACATATACACAATGGAATATTACATGGACTATTACGCTGCCATAAAGAAGGACAAACATATGGACTTTGCAGCAACTTGGATGGATTTAGACTCTATCACACTCAGTGATCTATCACAGGAACAAAGAACAGAGTACTAGATGTTCTCACTCATAAGCAGACCCTGGACATTTACCATAATATTATAAGAAAGGGATTGGTAGTAGGGAGATACTGCCAGAGGGGTGTGGGTTTACAACATCTAAAGGTACCTGATTTCAAACTAAGCAAAGTGGGGACCAAAGGGAGGCCCAGGCTTTACATGTATGATAACCACTTGTATACCTAATCCTGAATTGTACCCCATATCTTTAAAATAAAAAAAGAAAATCCAGGAGAAAAGAAGAAGTGTTCTCATTAAATTATTGATGTTTTTCAGCGATAAAATATTTTTATTTTATTTTCTCCATGTGCAAATGTAATGTCTGTTGAAGACTGTTCCACAGACCCACCTGCATTAAAAACCCCTTGGTTGCTTATAGTTAAAAGCAAAATAAAACAAACAAACAAAAAAATAAGAATTTTATGTCAAATATCAGCTTAATGGTAATCTAAATCATTCCCATTTTAAAACAAAGTTTTAAAAGAATAAATTCTTAAGTTGCGTGAGGCAAGTGTTCTACTAAGGCAAATAAATAATCCTTGCACCTAAAACTCTCTTCACTTTTAACTTTTACTCATTTTCCCTAAGAAAACATAACTTCTTTCAAAATACAGAAAGATAATTTTATTATGCATATGTTGCATTTTTGAAAAATCAAAACTGTTATATTAGTTGGAGGATTAAGAGAGAAGCAAAGATCATCTTAAGAAATCTCTGCCCCAAACTGATATCCAACTAGCTAATCATGTTGGTTTAGTTTTTTGCACTGAATTCCTGGGCCCATCTCTGGTAGTAATTTACACAAACTACACATCACATCAGATCCTGTGTTGAAAGCAGACTAGAGAAGTTCTTTCTTATAAAGTCCTGGCTATAAGGTAGGCAAAGCTAAATTGCTTAGTAGATTAGAGAAGAAAGAGGATTAAAAATAAAATAAAATAAAATAAAGAAAACAAAACAAAACATACTCCCTATTTTTAAAAAATAAAAACCTTAAGCATGCATGCTGAATTTTGAGAACAATTGTTTTTAAAAATAAAATAATATTAGAAAACAAAATAAAAACTGAAACTCCAAGAGGTGTTTAAAGACTGAAATACATAACACTGAAAATAATCTAAATTCAGAAAAAAAGATATGGGAACTAGGAGTAAGTGGAATGGAAACACACCAAAGAGTGTTCAGAAACTGAACCAACCATTATGGAGATGACACAGGCTGCCTTTCGTGAACTGAATTACAGAGTCAAAACAATTTCTGCTCCTATGACTGAGACAAATTGAGTTTTGTCTGTCCTTCCATAGTGTAAACCTCTATAACCTGATTATCTGCGAGAGCCCGGTCCCAGCTTACCATTCTAGAGAGAAATATTCATATTTTAATGGTCTATGCTAAGTGCAAACACACCATGTGCCCTGCCTGCCATTTTCTCCCTCAGTGGCATTCGAAATAAGAGTACAAAGGAATTCCTTTATTTCTACAAGCCTTCTAAAGGCTAGGCATGTCTGTACAATCCTGAGATAAAAGTTGCACTCCTTCCCTTCCATGCACAAAAATGCGAAGATAATCTGTTCCTGTTCTCATGGGTCCAGTAATGAGATATTTTCTTCTCTCCTTGGATGGGTGTGGTAAACAAAACATACTTAGAGAGAGAGACACACACACACAGACACACACACGAGAAAGATGTATTTATACTCAAGAGACTTAATGATTTCAAAATAATTCATAGTTGAGCATAGGGAAAACAGATGACTTGAACTTCAGTTCACAAAATTCCTGCTAGAGTGTTGTTATGATGAAACATTTTTTACCAGCCCTGTTAAAATGGAGTATGTCAATACTTATCTAATTCTCTTCCCTGACATACCTCCAGGGAAGGTATCAGTGAGCTATACAAGGGGAGAATATACAGAAAAGGAAATAGTCTAAACAACACACAAGATGGGGAGAAAGTCACTAAATACATGGAAATTATCTCTGGGATAACTTACCATCAGGAAACACAAAGTCAAAACAAGCAGTAGGAATCAGGTGTATGTGTTGTTGGTGGGTTGGGGATTGTAGGGGTCGGGTACTGTAGGTTGACCACAGGTTGGCCTATTAGGAGAGCTAAAACTTTCCTGCTGCCAAGATGACTAGAAATGCCAGATAAAATGTAGCAAATATACTTTTTTCAGAGGTGAACTCATAGGAAAGTAATTAAAATTTTCAAGGACCAGAAGCAAAGTGAAAATTACAAACAATAGTGGACAGTAGGCACCACACTACAGCTTCCCTGGGAATTTTAGCCGAACACAGTAACCAAGAAGCATGCATTTAATGACCATAAAATCAGAAATCATGAACCCAATCAAGACGAAAGATCATAATTGAGCATTCTGAATTAGGTCCAGGCCTTGGAAGGGATAATCCCCAATGGAAGTCTTAAATGAAAAGAAATTGCTCATTAACAAAGGCAGAAAACATGGAAGCCCATCTATTATGATTTGGGCTTGGTGGGAAAAAACAAAAAAAACATATTCATAACCTCCCTAAATTTTGGATTTACAAGTCTTCTATATAGATGGGTTTAAAGTATACATTTATATTATTTTATGATTCCAAATCTTCCAAATAAAAAAAAATAATGTAAAAGACTGGAAACCTCACTGAAGTGCTTAGACAAGCAAACAGATACTTTATTTGAAATTATACCTTCTTAAACCAGCTGACATATACTCCCATAGACACTACTGAAAATGTACTCACAATCCAAAATTATAAAACATATGAGGTCACAAACTATAATGAACAAGAATCAACACAAACAAATAGCAGGAGATTATCCCAGAATATTTAGATAATAAAAGTAATATAGACAAAAACTATAAAATAAATATGTTTAAAGATAACAAAAATTAAAGTAACAACATGAGAAATAAACTAGATACTATCAGCCCAGACTATGCATCACTGAGAAGACAACGTTGAGAGGAAGGCAACCTGGTTTTTGAGATTTCTCCACAGCTTAGTAAGAGTATTGTTGTGTGTCTTTGACTAAGCTACTTAATCTAAACACTGATATTCTTTAAACCGTTCCTTATCTTCTTGGTTTTTCTGTCTCCAGGCAGAGACCAACTTATGAGTTTGCCATGACGATGGTGCGACTGTGCTTGTACTTAACTCTCTTGCAGAGAGAGAGTTAACAAGGATGACAGCAGGGAGGGAGCCAGGTGAAGTGCCGGAGACCTGCTCCAGCCGGGTTCAGGGTACCCGAAAGGTGGAGACGGCGTCAGCGATTAGGGGGAAGAAGAGAGAGAGAGAGAGAGAAAGAAAGAGACTGGACTCCAGTCTAGTGCAGAAGTGGTGTGTGTTATTCGGAATTACAACGGGTCTTTTATACACAAAGTCAGATGTGGGAGGGGCGTCCCCCACCCACCAGAAACCTTAATCCATGAAAACTTCATCAATGATTGCCTTTAAACACTTTTCATATGATAATCTTAAAATCCCATAACAAAGGATAACCTAATCTGTGACTGACATATTCTATAAACCTTTTTCTCCTAAGCTGATTGATTTATGCCAAGTTAAACAACTCTATAGAAGCTTAAGTATTTACTTTACAAACGAAAGTGGCCCATCTCAGAATGTTTGGAATGTGGCCCAGTCCAGAGCTCACAGTGGGCTACCTGCAAGTAATCCAGCCGCATTCTTTCAACAAAATGGCTGTCTTCTAAAACTGTATTCTACACAATTTACACCTTATTCAACTTCAGTGAATCCTGAGATCACAACCCAGAAGCCTGTGACCAATACTAAGGCTCTTAGATGTGACCCAAGTTTGAATTGCAAGTTGTGTGAAAGCCGAAACTGCAGTTTGTGGAAGAATGGGAGCAATGAACTTCTAAAGTGAGCTTGTGTTCGTCTCGGTCTCAGAGTTTTTATGTTTGAGCTTATAGGAGCTTAATGTGGTTAGTGCTGAGTAGAAAGGGGGAGGAAATGAGGTCAATAGCTCCCAAACGCATCCTAGTGGTCTCGGGGTCAACGGCCCTTCCTGATCCCTAATGCTCAGTGGGCCTCCGTGGCCAGCTCCCCACAGTGAAGGAAGGAGACCGCTACCGGTCTTCATCTCTTTGATCCTCACCAGACTGCGGTGGGCCACAAGGAGTCCCAGTTTGTCTAACAGTCAAAGCCTCCAAGTCAGCAAAACACACTTTGCTTGCTAGTTTATTATTCTTTCTTCTACAGATAGTTC
>NW_007221560.1:0-655 GCF_000164805.1 Carlito syrichta | reverse complement strand
CTGGATGACTAGGTTGTACATTTAATTGTCCTCTCTCTTCAGTTCTTCAATTTGGAATAGTTCTTCAGTCTTTCTCTGTCTTTCACATTTGTGACAGTTTTATTTTATTTTATTTTTATTTTAAAGTCATGGGGTACAATTCAGGGTTAGGTACACAGATGGTCATTGTGTAGGTAAAGTTTGGGCCTCACTTTGATTCCCACTTAACCTGGTTTGAGATCAGGTACCCTTGTTGATGAGGTGTGCCCTCTCCCTCCCCTGGCAGTTTCTCACTACTGCCAATTCCCTTCTCATAATATTATGAAAATAATAACTTTGTCCTTCTTTATGGCTGCATAACATTCCACAGTGTACCACTTTTTAAAAACCCAGTCTTCTTTCAATGGGCAGCACAGTGGGTTCCTCGTTTTTGCTATTGTGAATCACGTTGCAATAAACATGCGTGTGCAGGTATCTTTTTTCATAGAGTGATTTGAGTTCCTCCGGGTATATTCCCATAAGGGAGATTGTGGAGTCATAGGGAAGGTCGATTTTTAGATCTTTTAGAATTGCCACACTGTTTTCCACAGAGGTTGTATTAGTTTACACTGCCAGCATAGTGTAGAAGTGTTCCCTTTTCTCTGCATCCTCTCCAGCATCTGTTGTTTTTTTAGTT
>NW_007221559.1:0-842 GCF_000164805.1 Carlito syrichta | reverse complement strand
AATCATTCATTTCTGTAGCATTATGCAAACAAAAAAAAGCATGCTGCGTTTGGTTATGAGGAAACACTGGATGACTAGGTTGTACATTTAATTGTCCTCTCTCTTCAGTTCTTCAATTTGGAATAGTTCTTCAGTCTTTCTCTGTCTTTCACATTCGTGACAGTTTTATTTTATTTTATTTTTATTTTAAAGTCATGGGGTACAATTCAGGGTTAGGTACACAGATGGTCATTGTGTAGGTAAAGTTTGGGCCTCACTTTGATCCCCACTTAACCTGGTTTGAGATCAGGTACCCTTGTTGATGAGGTGTGCCCTCTCCCTCCCCTGGCAGTTTCTCACTACTGCCAATTCCCTTCTCATAATATTATGAAAATAATAACTTTGTCCTTCTTTATGGCTGCATAACATTCCACAGTGTACCACTTTTTAAAAACCCAGTCTTCTTTCAATGGGCAGCACAGTGGGTTCCTCGTTTTTGCTATTGTGAATCACGTTGCAATAAACATGCGTGTGCAGGTATCTTTTTTCATAGAGTGATTTGAGTTCCTCCGGGTATATTCCCATAAGGGAGATTGTGGAGTCATAGGGAAGGTCGATTTTTAGATCTTTTAGGAATTGCCACACTGTTTTCCACAGAGGTTGTATTAGTTTACACTGCCAGCAACAGTGTAGAAGTGTTCCCTTTTCTCTGCATCCTCTCCAGCATCTGTTGTTTTTTTAGTTGTTGCTGATGGCCACCCTGGCCGGAGTTAAGTGGTGTCTCAGTGTGGTATGATTTGCATTTCTTTGATGATTAGTGAGTCTGTACATTTTTCATGTATCTGTTGGCTGCTCATATGTCG
>NW_007221558.1:0-687 GCF_000164805.1 Carlito syrichta | reverse complement strand
CCACTGCCCTCTAGCCTGAGTGACAGAGTGAGACTCCAACTCAAAAAAAAAAAAAGGTGAACATATAGCAAACTCTGTGACGCAGCAATTCCACTCCCAAATACCCACACTGCAGAAGTGGGTGCATATGTGCACCAAAACTGTGTCCTGGCATGTTCACAGCAGCCCTGTTTGGCATAGCCTCTGGCTAGAAACACCCACATGGCCATCACCAACACAATGTAATGATAAATGAGTTATGGCATATTCATACAATGAAAAATTATACAGCAAGGATAAATAACAAACTGTAATTATACAGCAGTATATATAAATTTCACAAATATTATAATATTATGTGAAAGTCCGATGCAAAAGAGTATATATACAGTCACCCCTCCATGACTGTGAGTTTCTAACCACAGATCGTATTAGGTATTATGAGTAATCTAGAACTGATCTCACATCCACAGGATAATATGCACAAATTGTGTGCAAATAGTATATCATTTTACTTAAGGAACTTGAACTTCTGTGGATGTTGGTATTGGAAGGATGTCTTGGAACCAATCCTTCATGGATACTGAGGCACGACTGTACTTATAATTCCATTTAGATAACATTCAAAAACAAATAAAAATTAATGCACATGGGAGGGATCCAGATAATAATGACCTTTGCAGGGGTTAGCGACTCAAAGGAAGATCA
>NW_007221557.1:0-2047 GCF_000164805.1 Carlito syrichta | reverse complement strand
AAATAAAAAGCATGGGAGACTACAGTTTTGTCCTGGGCAGCTGCACATCAGAGCAGATTATGGGGAACATTGCCACACTGCACTGGACTTTATGATGCATGTCAAAAATGTTGCACACAATTAGAGATGATGTCTATTTGTTTCTTTGGGGATTTTTAAAACATGACTGATTACCTATAAGAGACTTTTGTCTCCACATGATCCCATGATCACAATAGTACAGTGTTTGGTCAAGCTGGACTTTGAAAATTGCTTCTATCCCATTCCATTCAAATCAGCGTGATGTGGCTTAGTAAGTGTCAAGCAATAGGGACAAGACACGGTCTTTGTCCTCAAAATTCATAAAGTGCTTCTTTGAAAACTGTTGACATCCTAGTACTTTAACCATCACTGCCAAATATATTCACCATAAATTATAGCACATTAACGCATTTTTTTCTTGTAATTAGAAGAGACTGAAATTTTCCATAGCTTCACTAGTCAAATAAGCAAAGAAAAAAGGTAGAATTGGTACTCACTAAAGAACTCCCTACCCCATTTTATCACTGTTGCTAGTTATACCATAATGATAATGCTAATCATAATAGCAAATAAAATGTATTGAGAAGTTCTACATGCCAGTCATATAACTTTACATATATTCACATTTAATTTACTCTAAAACATGAAGACAGGGACCACACTTTATGCACACCTTGCACCCTCAGGACCAGCATAAACACAAGAAAATAAGTAGTAAATATTGCTAAAAGAATGAATATGAAAACAAATGGGAGGTGAGGATAATCCATTCATGTTCAAACTGGCTATCTTTAGGCAACTCAGTTTTGGTTTTTAGAAACTGTAAAATGAACACCACACCCTGATGAATTTCACACTAAATATATAGAATAATAAAATAACAGACCTAAAAGGAGCCTCCAAAGAGACCTCATTTTATAGATATATCCACTGGTTAGGTGACCTTTCACAAGAAACAACCTCTTCCTGAACAATAAATTTTAAACAATAAATTTTTTAACAAGTTAATTACTTCCTTGCAAGATTGCAGAAAAAGAATAAATAGTTCCTGGTGTTGTGTCTGGCTCCCTATAAATAGTTGATGTTGTAATTCTATTTGTTACCATTTTGTGAGTGAAGAAGCTTAAAAGTATTACTTTTATAATACTGTCCTAGGCTGACAGTATCCAGCAAGACTAGATAGCAATCAGCTTAGACTGTGGCAGAAGAATGGAAGGCCTTGGAAAGAAGTATCTCAAGGAAGAGTACATTTGATAGAATATGTAATATGGTTGAGTTTGAAATAAAATGAGGCCACAATAAAGCAAAGGCACAAGAATAAAGAAAAGACAATTAGAAATATCAAAGGAACAAAAATGATATAGAAGAAAATATAATCATAGTAGTTGACTCCACATGAATATTTACTTATTAAAAATATACATTTAAGAATTTTAGAATTCCTTAAGAGACAAAATTAAGATTTATGGTTAAGATTTAAGATTTCATGTTATAACTGAATAGGATATAAATGCTATAAATCTTACAAAAGAAATTTAGAGTTGTGAGGGAAAAGGAGAGTTGTAGATAGATTACAAAGGCTGACATTGTCATCTTACAAAGTGGAGACTAAATAGACACTGTAGTTGATAAAAGAAGAAATAAGGTGTAATAATATTATGTTTAAAAGATACCTATGGGGCCTAGGTGTAGTGGCTCATGTCTGTAATTCCAGCACTTTGGGAGGCTTAGATAAGAGGATCACTTGAACCCAGGAGTTAGAAGCTGCAGTGAGGTATGATTGCAGCACTATACTCCAGCCTGGATGACAAAAAAAAAAAGAAAAAAAAAAAACCTATGAAGAAACTAAACATATTAACATTAATATAACTGTATTTGGAAAATAAAGAATGATGCCTACAATAGAAACAACAAGAATAAAGACAAGTTAAAAGTAGTTATAGGTGATCAGGATTGGGGACAAGAGGAATGAGACAGAAGAGAAGACAGCTTTGCATTATAAGTTTTTTTAAGTATTCAATTTTCT
>NW_007221556.1:0-2047 GCF_000164805.1 Carlito syrichta | reverse complement strand
ATAAGGCTTCACTGTATTAATCCCATCAATATCAAGGTTACTACAATCAAGTTCATTTCATAAGCATTAATTAAATTTTCCATCACCATACTAAATTACTGCAATAAAGAGATGGAGTCATTTCTTCAATAAAAACTACATTTAAATGGTTATTTTGAAAGTTTGTAATAATGGGGGGAAATCTTAAAAATTTAAAATTTATTCCAACACAAAACAGAATGTGCAGGACACTATATAAAGAAAAGAATCAGCAAATAGGGTACCATCTTGTCTATGAATGGCATTCTTCACAATGGACTTTCAAGTTTTAAAAATTCCACTAAGAGGACACTGATTAAAGTTTATCTCTGATATATTTCTAAAAAGCCTGTAAGTTGTTTTGCCATAAAACTTATTTAAGGTAGTTGTGTTTTTCAGTAGCATTTAGAACAATCCAGCACTTGGTAGGAATACTCAGATTGACACTGTACTAAAGTATTATTGTCTAATATTTTGTAAACTAGCTGCAATTTTCAGTAGCTGTGTTTACCAACCGTGTAACAGAATTATAATGTTCTCCTAAGCCATATGCATGTCTCATATATCTGAAATGAAAAAAAAAAAGAAATGACTATTTTGTTGAAAGTAACTTATATATAAATGCTTGTTATGTACATAAACCAAGGACTCTGAATGACTCAGCCTGTGGGGATATCATTCAATAGACCACATGGACATATTAAGAGTTCAACACCATTTTAAAAGTAGCAGCAGTCAGCAAGATGTCCTTAAGTCATCAGAGAAAATAGAAGGGCTGAGATGGTGAGTGCTCAATAAGCTTAAATTTTCATCTAAATCCTAGCCATTAATGACTACCTTAGTAAGGTTAGCTAATAAACACTGAAGTCAATAGCAAACTTCATCTGCTGTAATTCAGAAGGGATTTCTCAAACATAAAATATTTTCACGATATGAATAAAGTAACATGAATATATTTCAGCATTTACACTTGATACATTTAGCATTATTAATGTAAAAGCAGGACAACATATAAACTAGTTCTAAAATGTTGTAAACTTTAGAAATGACTTTATTCTTAGCTCATACACATACACAAGAGTAAATCCTTAGAGGTTAAAAACTTATCTCAATCACATATTTTGATGTTTTCTAGTTCCATAATTGCTTTTAATATAAAATATGCAGAATCTGAAGGTAATTGCTTTTGATTACTCAATATATACAATCTAAAATCTTTTTATATTCCTTTTGTCTTAATTATAAAAATAAAATAGTAAAAAATTGTGGGTACTTACACAAGCATTAATGGGTTTTTTGGATATTCTTCGCCAACAACAATAGGAGGAGAATCTGCCTGTATTATTTCTATTGGTGTCTGTAAAATGTGAGACAGAGCTCTTAACTATGGGGGGGAAAAACAGAATTAGTAAGAAAAATAAAAATGCAAATTTTATTCAAACCATAAACTACTGTAGTACACATAAACAGGGAAACAATCAAAGCAGGTATGTGCTCTGTTTACCATTGTACACTGACAGTCTGACATACAGTGGGCACTTAAAAAATATTTATTGAATAAACAAATACAATATAGGTTGAGTATCCTTTATCCTAATGCTTGGGACCTAAGGTGTTTTGGATTTTAGACTTTTTTCCATAATTTAGAATATTTGCACATACTGCATAATGAGAAGTTTTGGAGACAGAACCCAGTCCCAACTTAAACTCATTTATGTTTCATATGCACCTTAGAAACATAGCCTGAAGGTAATTTTATACAATATTTTTTAATAATTTTGTGCATGAAATGAAGTTTTGACTGTGTTGTGGCTGTGACTTGTCACATTAGGTCCAACTTTGAATTTTCCATTTGTGGTATCATGTCGGCACTCAAAATGTTTTGAGTTCTGGAGCACTTCATACTTGAAATATACCGATTAAGGATGCTCAACTTTTTTTTAATCCAGTCCTCTTTTGAAGGACAGCATGGTTGCTTCCAGGTTCTTGCTATTGTGAACAATGCTGGGATAAACATACGTGTGCAGGT
>NW_007221555.1:0-860 GCF_000164805.1 Carlito syrichta | reverse complement strand
AACAAAACCTCAATTTCTCAATCACCTCATCTTTGTCAGAGCCTCCAAAAGCAACCATTAACCTATTCAGTAAATGGTGCTGGGAAACTGGCTGATTATATGTAGAAGATTGAAACAGAATCCCTAGCTATCACCATACACAAAAATCAATGCCAAATGGATTAATGACCTAAATATAAAACCTCAAACTTTAAGCATATTTGGAAATTCTGGAGACACCGTTATGGAAATTGGAATAGGCAATACATTCTGGATCAAAACCCCAAAAGCCCATCCATGAGAGATAAGATTGGCAAGTGGGACCTCATCAGAAGGAAAAACTTCTGTAAAGTTAAAGAAACAATCAAGAGAGCAGGAAGATATTTGACAGAATTGGGAAAAATTTTTGCAACTGCATATCTGACAAAGATCTAACATCCAGGATGAACAAAAAACTAAAACATGCAGAAAGGAAAAGACAAACAACCCCATTAAAAGTGGGCAAAAGACATGGATAGACAACTTCTCAAAAGAAGATGTATGAGCATCCAACCTATGCATAAACAAATGCTCACGCTCACTCATCACCAGAAAATGCAAAACAAAACCACATTGAGATACCACCTAACCAGTAAAAATGATCATCATTAATAACTCAAAAAACAACAGATGCTGGAGAGGATGTGGAGAAAAGTGAGTGCTTCTCCACTGTTGGTGGGAATGCAAACTAATTCAACCTCTATGGAAAATAGAGTGGTGATTCCTAAAAGAACTAGTAATTGACTTCCATATGCCCCAGCAATCCCCTTTCTGTGTATATACCGAGAGGAACTTAAATCACTCTACAAATAAGATACCTGCACATGATGTTTATTGCTGCA
>NW_007221554.1:0-387 GCF_000164805.1 Carlito syrichta | reverse complement strand
CGCTCACTCATCACCAGAAAATACAAAACAAAACCACATTGAGATACCACCTAACCAGTAAAAATGATCATCATTAATAACTCAAAAAACAACAGATGCTGGAGAGGATGTGGAGAAAAGTGAGTGCTTCTCCACTGTTGGTGGGAATGCAAACTAATTCAACCTCTATGGAAAATAGAGTGGTGATTCCTAAAAGAACTAGTAATTGACTTCCATATGCCCCAGCAATCCCCTTTCTGTGTATATACCGAGAGGAACTTAAATCACTCTACAAATAAGATACCTGCACATTATGTTTATTGCTGCAATATTTACAATAGCAAAAACATTGAACCAACAGTGCTGCCCATTGAAACTGGACTGGATAAAAAAATGTGGTAACTAAAT
>NW_007221553.1:0-756 GCF_000164805.1 Carlito syrichta | reverse complement strand
ATCAAGAGAGCAGGAAGATATTGACAGAATTGGGAAAAATTTTGCAACTGCATATCTGACAAAGATCTAACATCCACAATGAACAAAAAACTAAAACATGCAGAAAGGAAAAGACAAACAACCCCATTAAAAGTGGGCAAAAGACATGGATAGACAACTTCTCAAAAGAAGATGTATGAGCATCCAACCTATGCATAAACAAATGCTCACGCTCACTCATCACCAGAAAATGCAAAACAAAACCACATTGAGATACCACCTAACCAGTAAAAATGATCATCATTAATAACTCAAAAAACAACAGATGCTGGAGAGGATGTGGAGAAAAGTGGGTGCTTCTCCACTGTTGGTGGGAATGCAAACTAATTCAACCTCTATGGAAAATAGAGTGGTGATTCCTAAAAGAACTAGTAATTGACTTCCATATGCCCCAGCAATCCCCTTTCTGTGTATATACCGAGAGGAACTTAAATCACTCTACAAATAAGATACCTGCACATTCATGTTTATTGCTGCAATATTTACAATAGCAAAAACATTGAACCAACAGTGCTGCCCATTGAAACTGGACTGGATAAAAAAATGTGGTAAATATATATGATGGAATATTATGCAGCAATAATGAGGAAAAAATTATGGATTTTGCAGCAACTTGGATACATTTAGAGTCTATAATACTCGGTGATTATAGAAACAAAGAACTGTATACCACATGCTCTCACTCATTAGTGTACCAGGAACATTTATCCTAATACT
>NW_007221552.1:0-805 GCF_000164805.1 Carlito syrichta | reverse complement strand
GAGAGCAGGAAGATATTTGACAGAATTTGGGAAAAATGTTTGCAATTGCATATCTGACAAAGATCTAACATACAGGATGAACAAGAAACTAAAACATGCAGAAAGGAAAAGACAAACAACCCCATTAAAAAGTGGGCAAAAGACATGGATAGACAACTTCTCAAAAGAAGGTGTATGAGCAGCCAACCTATGCATAAACAAATGCTCACACTCACTCATCACCAGAAAATGCAAAACAAAACCACATTGAGATACCACCTAACCAGTAAAAATGATCATCATTAATAACTCAAAAAACAACAGATGCTGGAGAGGATGTGGAGAAAAGTGAGTGCTTCTCCACTGTTGGTGGGAATGCAAACCAATTCAACCTCTATGGAAAATAGAGTGGTGATTCCTAAAATAACTAGTAATTGACCTTCCATATGCCCCAGCAATCCCCTTTCTGTGTATATACCGAGAGGAACTTAAATCACTCTACAAATAAGATACCTGCACATTCATGTTTATTGCTGCAATATTTACAATAGCAAAAACATTGAACCAACAGTGCTGCCCATTGAAACTGGACTGGATAAAAAAGTGTGGTAAATATATATGATGGAATATTATGCAGCAATAATGAGGAAAAAATTATGGATTTTGCAGCAACTTGGATGCATTTAGAGTCTATAATACTCGGTGATTATAGAAACAAAGAACTGTATACCACATGCTCTCACTCATTAGTGTACCAGGAACATTTATCCTAATACTATAAGAAAGAGATTGGCAGGTGGGGGTACATGGAATCAATAAGGGTACG
>NW_007221551.1:0-698 GCF_000164805.1 Carlito syrichta | reverse complement strand
AAAGACATGGATAGACAACTTCTCTAAAGAAGATATATGAGCATCCAACGTATGCATAAACAAATGCTCACGCTCACTCATCACCAGAAAATGCAAAACAAAACCACATTGAGATACCACCTAACCAGTAAAAATGATCATCATTAATAACTCAAAAAACAACAGATGCTGGAGAGGATGTGGAGAAAAGTGAGTGCTTCTCCACTGTTGGTGGGAATGCAAACTAATTCAACCTCTATGGAAAATAGAGTGGTGATTCCTAAAAGAACTAGTAATTGACTTCCATATGCCCCAGCAATCCCCTTTCTGTGTATATACCGAGAGGAACTTAAATCACTCTACAAATAAGATACCTGCACATTCATGTTTATTGCTGCAATATTTACAATAGCAAAAACATTGAACCAACAGTGCTGCCCATTGAAACTGGACTGGATAAAAAAATGTGGTAAATATATATGATGGAATATTATGCAGCAATAATGAGGAAAAAATTATGGATTTTGCAGCAACTTGGATACATTTAGAGTCTATAATACTCGGTGATTATAGAAACAAAGAACTGTATACCACATGCTCTCACTCATTAGTGTACCAGGAACATTTATCCTAATACTATAAGAAAGAGATTGGCAGGTGAGGGTACATGGAATCAATAAGGGTACGTGACAAACCAGGCAAAATTGGACCAAAGAGAG
>NW_007221550.1:0-763 GCF_000164805.1 Carlito syrichta | reverse complement strand
CCCCATTAAAAGTGGGCAAAAGACATGGATAGACAACTTCTCAAAAGAAGATATATGAGCATCCAACCTATGCATAAACAAATGCTCACGCTCACTCATCACCAGAAAATGCAAAACAAAACCACATTGAGATACCACCTAACCAGTAAAAATGATCATCATTAATAACTCAAAAAACAACAGATGCTGGAGAGGATGTGGAGAAAAGTGAGTGCTTCTCCACTGTTGGTGGGAATGCAAACTAATTCAACCTCTATGGAAAATAGAGTGGTGATTCCTAAAAGAACTAGTAATTGACTTCCATATGCCCCAGCAATCCCCTTTCTGTGTATATACCGAGAGGAACTTAAATCACTCTACAAATAAGATACCTGCACATTCATGTTTATTGCTGCAATATTTACAATAGCAAAAACATTGAACCAACAGTGCTGCCCATTGAAACTGGACTGGATAAAAAAATGTGGTAAATATATATGATGGAATATTATGCAGCAATAATGAGGAAAAAATTATGGATTTTGCAGCAACTTGGATACATTTAGAGTCTATAATACTCGGTGATTATAGAAACAAAGAACTGTATACCACATGCTCTCACCCATTAGTGTACCAGGAACATTTATCCTAATACTATAAGAAAGAGATTGGCAGGTGAGGGTACATGGAATCAATAAGGGTACGTGACAAACCAGGCAAAATTGGGACCAAAGAGAGTCCCAAACTATACTTGTATGATGACCACTTGTAAATCTAATTCTGA
>NW_007221549.1:0-7007 GCF_000164805.1 Carlito syrichta | reverse complement strand
CAAACTAATTCAACCTCTATGGAAAATAGAGTGGTGATTCCTAAAAGAACTAGTAATTGACTTCCATATGCCCCAGCAATCCCCTTTCTGTGTATATACCGAGAGGAACTTAAATCACTCTACAAATAAGATACCTGCACATGATGTTTATTGCTGCAATATTTACAATAGCAAAAACATTGAACCAACAGTGCTGCCCATTGAAACTGGACTGGATAAAAAAATGTGGTAAATATATATGATGGAATATTATGCAGCAATAATGAGGAAAAAATTATGGATTTTGCAGCAACTTGGATACATTTAGAGTCTATAATACTCGGTGATTATAGAAACAAAGAACTGTATACCACATGCTCTCACTCATTAGTGTACCAGGAACATTTATCCTAATACTATAAGAAAGAGATTGGCAGGTGAGGGTACATGGAATCAATAAGGGTACGTGACAAACCAGGCAAAATTGGGACCAAAGAGAGTCCCAAACTATACTTGTATGATGACCACTTGTAAATCTAATCCTGAATTTTACCCTACATCTTTAAAATTAAAAAAACTATATTTTGTAAATGTAAATTAAGAATTGTACGAAGGTGACATTGATTTGAATTTCTGATGAGTGGGGCCTAGGTGCAATCACAAGTGTCATTCTGAGAGATAGATAGAAAGAACTTTAAGACAGGCCATAGAGCAGAACTCAGTGGACTACAGAGACAGAAACTGAATTGACGTGGCCACAAACCAAGAAAAGTTGCAGTCATCAGAAGCTGGAAGAGACAAGGAACAGGCAAGAACCTAGAGCACTTGGGAGAGCCTGGTTTATAGATATTCTGATCTTGGTCCATTTAAACTGATTATTTCTGATTTTCAGACCTGCAATAAAACAAATTTATGTTGTTTTTAGCAAGAAGATTTTTGGTAATTTGTCATAACAGTCCTAAAAATCTAGCACAAATGAGGATCATGGAAAACCTAGATTAAATGTGCTAAATTTGTGGGTAATCTCCTTGTTGAAATTTCTAATATGGAACATAAATTGATGGAAGTTTTATGGAAGAAAAATGCATATGAAGATCATAGCCTATAGTGAGACACATGCTAGTGGTAGAGTAAATATTTAGGACTTTTAGATTAAAATGACCTATGACTGTCAACTTAAAACTGCTTCAAGATTTTAAGATATACAAATATGTAAAAATGAATCATTTGAGTATTCTTCTGTGAAAAGATAATTATACTTCACTACACATCATAAAGTTAAAACCATAGGACATCCCAGGGTATCTATAGTGCTCCATTTCACAGATGAATATATAACTTCTTCCGAGTACTTAGGTGGTTTGTCCTAAGTCACATGACCAGCAAGTTCTGGGGCTGTGATTTGAACCAAGGACTGTCTAAATACATTCATTCCATGTAGTCATTTTTATACCACAGATGAGCCCAGGTTTTATATTATGGGAAAAATGATAAGTCAGGATGGTGTGAAATTCACAGCTCCCTGCTCCCTCTGGCCCACTGCACACCATACTAATCTTTACCTCAATCTTTTCTGACTCATTAATTCTCTGCACCACTAATTCCACTTTCCTCTTTTACTCTGTAACAGTGAGTAGCAAAATCATTCTCACCAGATTCTGTCTTCTCTATCGCCACCTTAAGGAGAGAAACTATCTTCTGACAAGCTACTGGATATCTGTAGATATCCTTATCTTTGTCCTTTAAAACTGCTCTCTCAAAGACTTTTGAAACACTAAAGGACTTAATTTCAGATTTGGTGATAGTGGCACAGCTTGTATTGCTCTGAAACATCTTTGTCATTTCTGTCCCTTCAGAAATGTCTTTGTTCTTTCCTCTCATTGCGTTCCTGCAAATCAAATTTGTTTTCCAATATAAACAAACAAAAAATAAGTAAACACTCCTCCCTCCACGTGCTCTGAGAAGTGCCTCCTAGGCTTCAGATATGCAGATTGTATATGAGCTAAGAGATTTATCCAAGATATTTTTCATCTAAGAAGAATTCTGTTGCTAGTTCTCTTCACTGCAAAATACCCCCAATGTAAAAATTGACAGCAACGGATAACATGATAGAGATATTTTGGAGAATAACAGACAACCACACATTCAAGGAGGGAAAAGATATTTTCTATCCCTAAATTAGTTTCCTATTGCTGCTGTAACTAATTACCTTAAGCTTACTGCTTTCAAACAACACTAAATGATTTTCTTACAGTTTTGGAAGTGAGAATCCTAACTGAGCTAACATTAAGGATTTGGTAGAGCTGTCCTTCTGAAGGCTCCAGGGGATATAATCCAATTCCTTGCTCTTCCGTCTTCCAGACGACCCTGAATTCCTGGCTCCATGACCCCTTCTTCCATCACTTCAGAATCACTTTCCATTGTTGTATCTCATCTCTGATTGTGACCCTCCTTACTCACTATTGTGAGGGTTGGGGATTGCCAAAAGGATTTCCAAGTGGATAGTATATTTACAAGCTGCAGAAAGTTATAAGAGGGATAGATGAAAGTTTGGGAAGAGATGAACAGTGAAAATCCTACATCAACAATCAACTATCAATTAGGACAACTGGAGCTCAAGCCTTTGTGGATATATGAAAAACAAGCCTGTAGGTTATTCCACAAGACAGACGAGGAAGTTAGGGTATGAATAAGCCTCTCCTGTCCTCACAAGTTGAAGGCTGTCATAGCAAACACTCATTCCAGGTCCTATGTTCTGCCACATGTGCAGGTAGAGCTGCCTTCCAAGCTTCAGAGAGAGACTTGAGGGGCAGAAAAGATCCTAGGAAGTCAGCAGAAGTGCACTGAAGGGGTTTAGATTGGGGCTCCAGATTTAATGGTTTGATCCACACAGGGAAAAGAAAAAAGATGTGACATGTCAACATGGTGCTGTCTCTTTATAGAACTGGATGCTGGAAGGCAAGATACAAGCACATTTCTTTAAAATTCAGGCTCATGAAAGATCATGGGATGTTTGGGAACAGGCTGTACCCTTGTGGTCTGGCCACCCATAGTTGTGCATCTGTTATTCTGTCTAGAGACCCCAGAGTGTCATCCACTAATGTTCATGTAGCTGCTTCTACTTCCCCTGCTTCTATACCAGGCCAAGCTAAGATGCCCTGAGCAAAGGCATAAATGTGAGGTATAGAGGTTTAAATCTGTGTCCATGTTTTATCTGGATAAGAGATTTATCCATACACTTGTGCAATGGCTTGTCAGGAGAAAGAGACTTTCTCTCCACAAGATGAAGACAAGGAAGGTGGAAACTGGGTTAAGAATGTCCCTAATCACTGCTAAAGAGAAAAAGAGGAAAGTAGAATTCATGGTGAGTGGCAGGAACATGCACTGAGAAGCAGTAGCTCTCACTTAGGGATGAGGGTACACTGATGGGGCCTTTCTCCAGGGCTTCCCACTCACCTGCTCTCCAGAAAGCCAGAGTCCATGGGAGCTGTGCATGAGGCTCTAGGAACATGCTCGAGGGCAGTGCATATAATAGCCTTACACAGGGGATGTCTTCATTCTTTTGAGACAATTGATCACTAAGACTAAATTGGTTCAGAATTTTAAGTTCACCCCAGTTCAAGCTCCTGAACTCAAGGAAGGAACAGATATTTCTTGTGTTGATCTAACATCACTAGCGAGCCCTTCCTGCTAATGAACTGTGAAAAATAATACCCAGTGGAAAAATAGGGGGCAGAAAACTGTGGCTTCAAATAAAGAATAAGGTGAAACCCATGTATTCCCTAGGTATAAAGCGTAACTCTGAACAATTGTGGATCTATGAGTGACACACGCTGAAAAAATATGGTATCATCTTTGTGCATTTTCATTGAATTCCTTGGCCTTAGACTGGTGAGAACAAAGGTTTGAGGTCATTACAAGCAACTTTTGGATATAATAAACATGCTTATGAGTATTTTGTTTCTCCTTTTCAAGCAAGGAAACAGTTTCATGTTCACAGTAGTACAAATAGTACAGCAAAAAGGATTTTACCCTCACCTGACCCATTTCAGAGTAACTTGAAAACCTGCTAGACCTCTCTAACGCTTAATTATGCATTCCCTGCAAACAAAGAAATTCCCCCTTGCAATCGCAATACAACTCTAAAACACATTATTCTATGTATTATTAGGTATGATATACATTTTAAAAATTTTCCCTTAATGATATTTTGTGACAATGGGTCCTCTAAGTAGAAAAATATTATAGGCATGCAAATCTGTGTTTCACTGCTCTGACCACAGACACCTGGGATCACTGGGTCTGTACTAAGTTACTGACAGAAGCCAGCCCTGCAGCTGTTTCCAGTCAGTCCCACCCCTTGCTAATTTGCATATTCCACAGAACCCAGACCCATACCCTGAAGACATGTTAATGGACTGGTCACACTGAGTGCAGGAGTCAGTCCCAGCCAGGACACAGCATGAACATGAGGGCCCCCGCTCAGCTCCTGGGACTCCTGCTGCTCTGGCTCCGAGGTAAGGAAGGAGAACACTAAGAGTTGACTCAGCCACTATGGAAGTACTGCCTGGTCAGTCAGGAAAGTCCTACTATAACTTGATTAATTGGGTTTATATTTGTTTTTCTGTTTCCAATCTTAGGTGCCAGTTGTGACATCCAGATGACCCAGTCCCCATCTTCCCTGTCTGCATCTCTAGGAGACAGAGTCACCATTACTTGCCGGGCAAGTCAGAGCATTAGCAGATGGTTGGCCTGGTATCAGAAGAAACTAGGGAAACCTCCTAAACTCTTGATCTATGGGGCATCTAGTTTACAGACTGGGGTCCCATCAAGGTTCAGTGGCAGTGGGTCTGGGACAGATTTCATTCTCACTATCAGCAGCCTGCAGCCTGAGGATGTTGCCACTTATTACTGTCTACAACGTCACAGTATTCCTTGCACACTGTTACAAGCCATAACAAAAACCACCCAGGAAAGCAGATGTGTTATGCTGGGCTGTCCCAGCTGCTCCTCCATATGTTGGTGTGTCTCTATCTGCAGAGAGTGTTTCTTGGACTCATCTGGGTTTTGAATGCCATTGGTAGATTTTGAGAGAGGGGCCATGAAGTCTCCTTTCACTCTCTCTTTACTATTCATCCACCAAAAACAGCCAATACGTGACAATGTTCTTGCTGATTTCATAAGGGAAAAAGTTCAGTAAATCTGAAGAGTTTGTATTAAGGGATAATTAGTATTCATAGAGAAATTTGGAAACCACTCTAGCATTTTTATTTTCAAGCAGGAATTCTGTCAATTCAGAGAACTATAATTTGAACCACAAATTTCAAGGCCTTGGGTATGTCATTCAGGGATTTAGGGAAGCAGATACTAGAGGCAGGGGATTCTCTGATCTTTTAGAAGACAGGATAATACTGCCCCTGAAGGTATAGGTAGTCTAGCCATGTGGCCCTCAGACCCGTCTGTCAAGCCAGTGGTGGGTGTGCTGATGCTCTCAGCTGATGCAGGATTTCTCCAGGTAACTCCAGTGCTCACTTCTATCCACATGTCTATCTGCAGGTATCAATGAGCACTGAATCATCCTCTTGATTTTCAAGTCTTATGGGAGGACTCCTCATTGAATGACTCTACAGAAAGCTAGAGAGGTTAAATGAGTTTGGAAAACTGTGTTTACAGAATGATGGTAATGATTGGGAATTGACACCTGATAGTCCAGTGTGATCAACATTTCCACCAATTTGCAAGTTGGAGATGACCCTGGAAAACACTTGAATGTCCTTTTAGGGATTACTTTCAACTCTGAATGGTAGGAAAAAAAACTTCACTAATAGTTGAAACTGGAAATCAATAAATCTTTTGAAATACATATCACTTGACAATCAAATGAAAAATATTTCTTGACAAGAAGCAAGGTAACAACAACAGGAACCCTAACATTTTTCTTTGATATGAAAGTTCTTTGTTGCTCCAAATATATACAGAAACCAGCATCTTCATCATCTGATGATGATATATAAGCTAAATATCAGACCCACATTCCATTTACTGAATTAGAATCCTCATTTAACAAAGTAACAGGTGATCTACGGAATGTTTAAGAAAGAATGTTTTAGATATTGTTTTTGTTCTGGTAAATAGGTTTACTTTTTCTAAAGGAGGCCATTGAAAAAAATTCCAAATGAAAACCATATGTTCAAAACACATCCAGCTTTATTTTCTAATCAATGCAGCATTACATTTGCAAACATTGTGAAGATTGTAAAGGTTGATAAATATAACTGTCTGCCCATCAAATTCTTTGATGTTTAAATAGTGTTAAGGTTTTTAGAAATGTTAATACTTATGAAAGTGAAAGAAAACATTAAAAGTGTGTGAACATGTTTTAGACATTTCTGGACTTCAATTCACCACATAGCTATCTTTGGACAGGTTTCACCAGTTAGCTTGCTTTGGAGAGGTTGTTCACTGTTGCAACCTGCCATTAGAATTTGGTGCCCGGAGAGTTACTGGCCTTCAGTCTTGTTCAAAACAAATGCAGTTCATAGACTGCAGACAAGCTCTGTGCCCTGCAGCAAAACCAACCATGTGAACCTTGCAGATTCAGACAGACAATTAACAAAAAAATTCATCAGCATGAAAATAAATATTTGTCTTACTAAGACACTGATAATTAAATGATTTATTGCCAATCATTTTTGTGCAAAATCTTGTGATATAGTATTTATACACTCACCTATATAGATAGATGCATTTTATTAACATTAATGGCATATATTTGAATATTTGTTAGTCTGTGTATAAAAACACTAAGTTAACATTTTATAAAAATTAAAAGCTGACTAATACATCAATAGAAGTCTTAAATGTATCTTACTTATGAAATATGTACTTGTTCAAGTGTATATAATTATTAGTGCTTGTACACTAATTGCATAAGCTGTTGGCTGTGAATACTTATTCACATATTTATGATTAAATAAGAAAATTTAATTATATTTACATATATAAAACAACATATGCATATGTACAAA
>NW_007221548.1:0-774 GCF_000164805.1 Carlito syrichta | reverse complement strand
TTTTTAGCAAGAAGATTTTTGGTAATTTGTCATAACAGTCCTAAAAATCTAGCACAAATGAGGATCATGGAAAACCCAGATTAAATGTGCTAAATTTGTGGGTAATCTCCTTGTTGAAATTTCTAATATGGAACATAAATTGATGGAAGTTTTATGGAAGAAAAATGCATATGAAGATCATAGCCTATAGTGAGACACATGCTAGTGGTAGAGTAAATATTTAGGACTTTTAGATTAAAATGACCTATGACTGTCAACTTAAAACTTCTTCAAGATTTTAAGATATACAAATATGTAAAAATGAATCATTTGAGTATTCTTCTGTGAAAAGATAATTATACTTCACTACACATCATAAAGTTAAAACCACAGGACATCCCAGGGTATCTATAGTGCTCCATTTCACAGATGAATATATAACTTCTTCCGAGTACTTAGGTGGTTTGTCCTAAGTCACATGACCAGCAAGTTCTGGGGCTGTGATTTGAACCAAGGACTGTCTAAATACATTCATTCCATGTAGTCATTTTTATACCACAGATGAGCCCAGGTTTTATATTATGGGAAAAGAGATAAGTCAGGATGGTGTGAAATTCACAGCTCCCTGCTCCCTCTGGCCCACTGCACACCATACTAATCTTTACCTCAATCTTTTCTGACTCATTAATTCTCTGCACCACTAATTCCACTTTCCTCTTTTACTCTGTAACAGTGAGTAGCAAAATCATTCTCACCAGATTCTGTCTTCTCTATCGCCACCTTAAGGAGAGAAAC
>NW_007221547.1:0-700 GCF_000164805.1 Carlito syrichta | reverse complement strand
GGAACATAAATTGATGGAAGTTTTATGGAAGAAAAATGCATATGAAGATCATAGCCTATAGTGAGACACATGCTAGTGGTAGAGTAAATATTTAGGACTTTTAGATTAAAATGACCTATCACTGTCAACTTAAAACTGCTTCAAGATTTTAAGATATACAAATACGTAAAAATGAATCATTTGAGTATTCTTCTGTGAAAAGATAATTATACTTCACTACACATCATAAAGTTAAAACCACAGGACATCCCAGGGTATCTATAGTGCTCCATTTCACAGATGAATATATAACTTCTTCAGAGTACTTAGGTGGTTTGTCCTAAGTCACATGACCAGCAAGTTCTGGGGCTGTGATTTGAACCAAGGACTGTGTAAATACATTCATTCCATGTAGTCATTTTTATACCACAGATGAACCCAGGTTTTATATTATGGGAAAAGAGATAAGTCAGGATGGTGTGAAATTCACAGCTCCCTGCTCCCTCTGGCCCACTGCACACCATACTAATCTTTACCTCAATCTTTTCTGACTCATTAATTCTCTGCACCACTAATTCCACTTTCCTCTTTTACTCTGTAACAGTGAGTAGCAAAATCATTCTCACCAGATTCTGTCTTCTCTATCGCCACCTTAAGGAGAGAAACTATCTTCTGACAAGCTACTGGATATCTGTAGATATCCTTATCTTTGTCCTTTAAA
>NW_007221546.1:0-734 GCF_000164805.1 Carlito syrichta | reverse complement strand
TGATTTGAACCAAGGACTGTCTAAATACATTCATTCCATGTAGTCATTTTTATACCACAGATGAGCCCAGGTTTTATATTATGGGAAAAGAGATAAGTCAGGATGGTGTGAAATTCACAGCTCCCTGCTCCCTCTGGCCCACTGCACACCATACTAATCTTTACCTCAATCTTTTCTGACTCATTAATTCTCTGCACCACTAATTCCACTTTCCTCTTTTACTCTGTAACAGTGAGTAGCAAAATCATTCTCACCAGATTCTGTCTTCTCTATCGCCACCTTAAGGAGAGAAACTATCTTCTGACAAGCTACTGGATATCTGTAGATATCCTTATCTTTGTCCTTTAAAACTGCTCTCTCAAAGACTTTTGAAACACTAAAGGACTTAATTTCAGATTTGGTGATAGTGGCACAGCTTGTATTGCTGATACATCTTTGTCATTTCTGTCCCTTCAAAAATGTCTTTGTTCTTTCCTCTCATTGCGTTCTTGCAAATCAAATTTGTTTTCCCAATATAAACAAACAAAAAATAAGTAAACACTTCCTCCCTCCACATGCTCTGAGAAGTGCCTCCTAGGCTTTCAGATATGCAGATTGTATATGAGCTAAGAGATTTATCCAAGGTATTTTTCATCTAAGAAGAATTCTGGTGCTAGTTCTCTTGACTGCAAAATATCCCCAATGTAAAATTTGACAGCACGGATAACATGATAGAGATATTTTGGAGAATAATA
>NW_007221545.1:0-4256 GCF_000164805.1 Carlito syrichta | reverse complement strand
TAGAGCTGCCTTCCAAGCTTCAGAGAGAGACTTGAGGGGGCAGAAAAGATCCTAGGAAGTCAGCAGAAGTGCACTGAAGGGGTTTAGATTGGGGCTCCAGATTTAATGGTTTGATCCACACAGGGAAAAGAAAAAAGATGTGACATGTCAACATGGAGCTGTCTCTTTATAGAACTGGATGCTGGAAGGCAAGATACAAGCACATTTCTTTAAAATTCAGGCTCATGAAAGATCATGGGATGTTTGGGAACAGGCTGTACCCTTGTGGTCTGGCCACCCATAGTTGTGCATCTGTTATTCTGTCTAGAGACCCCAGAGTGTCATTCACTAATGTTCATGTAGCTGCTTCTACTTCCCCTGCTTCTATACCAGGCCAAGCTAAGATGCCCTGAGCAAAGGCATAAATGTGAGGTATAGAGGTTTAAATCTGTGTCCATGTTTTATCTGGATAAGAGATTTATCCATACACTTGTGCAATGGCTTGTCAGGAGAAAGACTTTCTCTCCACAAGATGAAGACAAGGAAGGTAGAAACTGGGTTAAGAATGTCCCTAATCACTGCTAAAGAGAAAAAGAGGAAAGTAGAATTCATGGTGAGTGGCAGGAACATGCACTGAGAAGCAGTAGCTCTCACTTAGGGATGAGGGTACACTGATGGGGCCTTTCTCCAGGGCTTCCCACTCACCTGCTCTCCAGAAAGCCAGAGTCCATGGGAGCTGTGCATGAGGCTCTAGGAACATGCTCGAGGGCAGTGCATATAATAGCCTTACACAGGGGATGTCTTCATTCTTTTGAGACAATTGATCACTAAGACTAAATTGGTTCAGAATTTTAAGTTCACCCCAGTTCAAGCTCCTGAACTCAAGGAAGGAACAGATATTTCTTGTGTTGATCTAACATCACTAGCGAGCCCTTCCTGCTAATGAACTGTGAAAAATAATACCCAGTGGAAAAATAGGGGGCAGAAAACTGTGGCTTCAAATAAAGAATAAGGTGAAACCCATGTATTCCCTAGGTATAAAGCGTAACTCTGAACAATTGTGGATCTATGAGTGACACACGCTGAAAAAATATGGTATCATCTTTGTGCATTTTCATTGAATTCCTTGGCCTTAGACTGGTGAGAACAAAGGTTTGAGGTCATTACAAGCAACTTTTGGATATAATAAACATGCTTATGAGTATTTTGTTTCTCCTTTTCAAGCAAGGAAACAGTTTCATGTTCACAGTAGTACAAATAGTACAGCAAAAAGGATTTTACCCTCACCTGACCCATTTCAGAGTAACTTGAAAACCTGCTAGACCTCTCTAACGCTTAATTATGCATTCCCTGCAAACAAAGAAATTCCCCCTTGCAATCGCAATACAACTCTAAAACACATTATTCTATGTATTATTAGGTATGATATACATTTTAAAAATTTTCCCTTAATGATATTTTGTGACAATGGGTCCTCTAAGTAGAAAAATATTATAGGCATGCAAATCTGTGTTTCACTGCTCTGACCACAGACACCTGGGATCACTGGGTCTGTACTAAGTTACTGACAGAAGCCAGCCCTGCAGCTGTTTCCAGTCAGTCCCACCCCTTGCTAATTTGCATATTCCACAGAACCCAGACCCATACCCTGAAGACATGTTAATGGACTGGTCACACTGAGTGCAGGAGTCAGTCCCAGCCAGGACACAGCATGAACATGAGGGCCCCCGCTCAGCTCCTGGGACTCCTGCTGCTCTGGCTCCGAGGTAAGGAAGGAGAACACTAAGAGTTGACTCAGCCACTATGGAAGTACTGCCTGGTCAGTCAGGAAAGTCCTACTATAACTTGATTAATTGGGTTTATATTTGTTTTTCTGTTTCCAATCTTAGGTGCCAGTTGTGACATCCAGATGACCCAGTCCCCATCTTCCCTGTCTGCATCTCTAGGAGACAGAGTCACCATTACTTGCCGGGCAAGTCAGAGCATTAGCAGATGGTTGGCCTGGTATCAGAAGAAACTAGGGAAACCTCCTAAACTCTTGATCTATGGGGCATCTAGTTTACAGACTGGGGTCCCATCAAGGTTCAGTGGCAGTGGGTCTGGGACAGATTTCATTCTCACTATCAGCAGCCTGCAGCCTGAGGATGTTGCCACTTATTACTGTCTACAACGTCACAGTATTCCTTGCACACTGTTACAAGCCATAACAAAAACCACCCAGGAAAGCAGATGTGTTATGCTGGGCTGTCCCAGCTGCTCCTCCATATGTTGGTGTGTCTCTATCTGCAGAGAGTGTTTCTTGGACTCATCTGGGTTTTGAATGCCATTGGTAGATTTTGAGAGAGGGGCCATGAAGTCTCCTTTCACTCTCTCTTTACTATTCATCCACCAAAAGCAGCCAATACGTGACAATGTCCTTGCTGATTTCATAAGGGAAAAAGTTCAGTAAATCTGGAGAGTTTGTATTAAGGGATAATTAGTATTCATAGAGAAATTTGGAAACCACTCTAGCATTTTTATTTTCAAGCAGGAATTCTGTCAATTCAGAGAACTATAATTTGAACCACAAATTTCAAGGCCTTGGGTATGTCATTCAGGGATTTAGGGAAGCAGATACTAGAGGCAGGGGATTCTCTGATCTTTTAGAAGACAGGATAATACTGCCCCTGAAGGTATAGGTAGTCTAGCCATGTGGCCCTCAGACCCGTCTGTCAAGCCAGTGGTGGGTGTGCTGATGCTCTCAGCTGATGCAGGATTTCTCCAGGTAACTCCAGTGCTCACTTCTATCCACATGTCTATCTGCAGGTATCAATGAGCACTGAATCATCCTCTTGATTTTCAAGTCTTATGGGAGGACTCCTCATTGAATGACTCTACAGAAAGCTAGAGAGGTTAAATGAGTTTGGAAAACTGTGTTTACAGAATGATGGTAATGATTGGGAATTGACACCTGATAGTCCAGTGTGATCAACATTTCCACCAATTTGCAAGTTGGAGATGACCCTGGAAAACACTTGAATGTCCTTTTAGGGATTACTTTCAACTCTGAATGGTAGGAAAAAAAACTTCACTAATAGTTGAAACTGGAAATCAATAAATCTTTTGAAATACATATCACTTGACAATCAAATGAAAAATATTTCTTGACAAGAAGCAAGGTAACAACAACAGGAACCCTAACATTTTTCTTTGATATGAAAGTTCTTTGTTGCTCCAAATATATACAGAAACCAGCATCTTCATCATCTGATGATGATATATAAGCTAAATATCAGACCCACATTCCATTTACTGAATTAGAATCCTCATTTAACAAAGTAACAGGTGATCTACGGAATGTTTAAGAAAGAATGTTTTAGATATTGTTTTTGTTCTGGTAAATAGGTTTACTTTTTCTAAAGGAGGCCATTGAAAAAAATTCCAAATGAAAACCATATGTTCAAAACACATCCAGCTTTATTTTCTAATCAATGCAGCATTACATTTGCAAACATTGTGAAGATTGTAAAGGTTGATAAATATAACTGTCTGCCCATCAAATTCTTTGATGTTTAAATAGTGTTAAGGTTTTTAGAAATGTTAATACTTATGAAAGTGAAAGAAAACATTAAAAGTGTGTGAACATGTTTTAGACATTTCTGGACTTCAATTCACCACATAGCTATCTTTGGACAGGTTTCACCAGTTAGCTTGCTTTGGAGAGGTTGTTCACTGTTGCAACCTGCCATTAGAATTTGGTGCCCGGAGAGTTACTGGCCTTCAGTCTTGTTCAAAACAAATGCAGTTCATAGACTGCAGACAAGCTCTGTGCCCTGCAGCAAAACCAACCATGTGAACCTTGCAGATTCAGACAGACAATTAACAAAAAAATTCATCAGCATGAAAATAAATATTTGTCTTACTAAGACACTGATAATTAAATGATTTATTGCCAATCATTTTTGTGCAAAATCTTGTGATATAGTATTTATACACTCACCTATATAGATAGATGCATTTTATTAACATTAATGGCATATATTTGAATATTTGTTAGTCTGTGTATAAAAACACTAAGTTAACATTTTATAAAAATTAAAAGCTGACTAATACATCAATAGAAGTCTTAAATGTATCTTACTTATGAAATATGTACTTGTTCAAGTGTATATAATTATTAGTGCTTGTACACTAATTGCATAAGCTGTTGGCTGTGAATACTTATTCACATATTTATGATTAAATAAGAAAATTTAATTATATTTACATATATAAAACAACATATGCATATGTACAAA
>NW_007221544.1:0-4151 GCF_000164805.1 Carlito syrichta | reverse complement strand
TGGTTTGATCCACACAGGGAAAAGAAAAAAGATGTGACATGTCAACATGGTGCTATCTCTTTATAGAACTGGATGCTGGAAGGCAAGATACAAGCACATTTCTTTAAAATTCAGGCTCATGAAAGATCATGGGATGTTTGGGAACAGGCTGTACCCTTGTGGTCTGGCCACCCATAGTTGTGCATCTGTTATTCTGTCTAGAGACCCCAGAGTGTCATCCACTAATGTTCATGTAGCTGCTTCTACTTCCCCTGCTTCTATACCAGGCCAAGCTAAGATGCCCTGAGCAAAGGCATAAATGTGAGGTATAGAGGTTTAAATCTGTGTCCATGTTTTATCTGGATAAGAGATTTATCCATACACTTGTGCAATGGCTTGTCAGGAGAAAGAGACTTTCTCTCCACAAGATGAAGACAAGGAAGGTGGAAACTGGGTTAAGAATGTCCCTAATCACTGCTAAAGAGAAAAAGAGGAAAGTAGAATTCATGGTGAGTGGCAGGAAC
Organism: Carlito syrichta; assembly: GCF_000164805.1. NCBI lineage: Eukaryota > Metazoa > Chordata > Mammalia > Primates > Tarsiidae > Carlito > Carlito syrichta. Next base: position 3,648 of record NW_007221544.1, on the reverse strand, counting down.
ATGCACTGAGAAGCAGTAGCTCTCACTTAGGGATGAGGGTACACTGATGGGGCCTTTCTCCAGGGCTTCCCACTCACCTGCTCTCCAGAAAGCCAGAGTCCATGGGAGCTGTGCATGAGGCTCTAGGAACATGCTCGAGGGCAGTGCATATAATAGCCTTACACAGGGGATGTCTTCATTCTTTTGAGACAATTGATCACTAAGACTAAATTGGTTCAGAATTTTAAGTTCACCCCAGTTCAAGCTCCTGAACTCAAGGAAGGAACAGATATTTCTTGTGTTGATCTAACATCACTAGCGAGCCCTTCCTGCTAATGAACTGTGAAAAATAATACCCAGTGGAAAAATAGGGGGCAGAAAACTGTGGCTTCAAATAAAGAATAAGGTGAAACCCATGTATTCCCTAGGTATAAAGCGTAACTCTGAACAATTGTGGATCTATGAGTGACACACGCTGAAAAAATATGGTATCATCTTTGTGCATTTTCATTGAATTCCTTGGCCTTAGACTGGTGAGAACAAAGGTTTGAGGTCATTACAAGCAACTTTTGGATATAATAAACATGCTTATGAGTATTTTGTTTCTCCTTTTCAAGCAAGGAAACAGTTTCATGTTCACAGTAGTACAAATAGTACAGCAAAAAGGATTTTACCCTCACCTGACCCATTTCAGAGTAACTTGAAAACCTGCTAGACCTCTCTAACGCTTAATTATGCATTCCCTGCAAACAAAGAAATTCCCCCTTGCAATCGCAATACAACTCTAAAACACATTATTCTATGTATTATTAGGTATGATATACATTTTAAAAATTTTCCCTTAATGATATTTTGTGACAATGGGTCCTCTAAGTAGAAAAATATTATAGGCATGCAAATCTGTGTTTCACTGCTCTGACCACAGACACCTGGGATCACTGGGTCTGTACTAAGTTACTGACAGAAGCCAGCCCTGCAGCTGTTTCCAGTCAGTCCCACCCCTTGCTAATTTGCATATTCCACAGAACCCAGACCCATACCCTGAAGACATGTTAATGGACTGGTCACACTGAGTGCAGGAGTCAGTCCCAGCCAGGACACAGCATGAACATGAGGGCCCCCGCTCAGCTCCTGGGACTCCTGCTGCTCTGGCTCCGAGGTAAGGAAGGAGAACACTAAGAGTTGACTCAGCCACTATGGAAGTACTGCCTGGTCAGTCAGGAAAGTCCTACTATAACTTGATTAATTGGGTTTATATTTGTTTTTCTGTTTCCAATCTTAGGTGCCAGTTGTGACATCCAGATGACCCAGTCCCCATCTTCCCTGTCTGCATCTCTAGGAGACAGAGTCACCATTACTTGCCGGGCAAGTCAGAGCATTAGCAGATGGTTGGCCTGGTATCAGAAGAAACTAGGGAAACCTCCTAAACTCTTGATCTATGGGGCATCTAGTTTACAGACTGGGGTCCCATCAAGGTTCAGTGGCAGTGGGTCTGGGACAGATTTCATTCTCACTATCAGCAGCCTGCAGCCTGAGGATGTTGCCACTTATTACTGTCTACAACGTCACAGTATTCCTTGCACACTGTTACAAGCCATAACAAAAACCACCCAGGAAAGCAGATGTGTTATGCTGGGCTGTCCCAGCTGCTCCTCCATATGTTGGTGTGTCTCTATCTGCAGAGAGTGTTTCTTGGACTCATCTGGGTTTTGAATGCCATTGGTAGATTTTGAGAGAGGGGCCATGAAGTCTCCTTTCACTCTCTCTTTACTATTCATCCACCAAAAACAGCCAATACGTGACAATGTTCTTGCTGATTTCATAAGGGAAAAAGTTCAGTAAATCTGAAGAGTTTGTATAAGGGATAATTAGTAATCATAGAGAAATTTGGAAACCACTCTAGCATTTTTATTTTCAAGCAGGAATTCTGTCAATTCAGAGAACTATAATTTGAACCACAAATTTCAAGGCCTTGGGTATGTCATTCAGGGATTTAGGGAAGCAGATACTAGAGGCAGGGGATTCTCTGATCTTTTAGAAGACAGGATAATACTGCCCCTGAAGGTATAGGTAGTCTAGCCATGTGGTCCTCAGACCCGTCTGTCAAGCCAGTGGTGGGTGTGCTGATGCTCTCAGCTGATGCAGGATTTCTCCAGGTAACTCCAGTGCTCACTTCTATCCACATGTCTATCTGCAGGTATCAATGAGCACTGAATCATCCTCTTGATTTTCAAGTCTTATGGGAGGACTCCTCATTGAATGACTCTACAGAAAGCTAGAGAGGTTAAATGAGTTTGGAAAACTGTGTTTACAGAATGATGGTAATGATTGGGAATTGACACCTGATAGTCCAGTGTGATCAACATTTCCACCAATTTGCAAGTTGGAGATGACCCTGGAAAACACTTGAATGTCCTTTTAGGGATTACTTTCAACTCTGAATGGTAGGAAAAAAAACTTCACTAATAGTTGAAACTGGAAATCAATAAATCTTTTGAAATACATATCACTTGACAATCAAATGAAAAATATTTCTTGACAAGAAGCAAGGTAACAACAACAGGAACCCTAACATTTTTCTTTGATATGAAAGTTCTTTGTTGCTCCAAATATATACAGAAACCAGCATCTTCATCATCTGATGATGATATATAAGCTAAATATCAGACCCACATTCCATTTACTGAATTAGAATCCTCATTTAACAAAGTAACAGGTGATCTACGGAATGTTTAAGAAAGAATGTTTTAGATATTGTTTTTGTTCTGGTAAATAGGTTTACTTTTTCTAAAGGAGGCCATTGAAAAAAATTCCAAATGAAAACCATATGTTCAAAACACATCCAGCTTTATTTTCTAATCAATGCAGCATTACATTTGCAAACATTGTGAAGATTGTAAAGGTTGATAAATATAACTGTCTGCCCATCAAATTCTTTGATGTTTAAATAGTGTTAAGGTTTTTAGAAATGTTAATACTTATGAAAGTGAAAGAAAACATTAAAAGTGTGTGAACATGTTTTAGACATTTCTGGACTTCAATTCACCACATAGCTATCTTTGGACAGGTTTCACCAGTTAGCTTGCTTTGGAGAGGTTGTTCACTGTTGCAACCTGCCATTAGAATTTGGTGCCCGGAGAGTTACTGGCCTTCAGTCTTGTTCAAAACAAATGCAGTTCATAGACTGCAGACAAGCTCTGTGCCCTGCAGCAAAACCAACCATGTGAACCTTGCAGATTCAGACAGACAATTAACAAAAAAATTCATCAGCATGAAAATAAATATTTGTCTTACTAAGACACTGATAATTAAATGATTTATTGCCAATCATTTTTGTGCAAAATCTTGTGATATAGTATTTATACACTCACCTATATAGATAGATGCATTTTATTAACATTAATGGCATATATTTGAATATTTGTTAGTCTGTGTATAAAAACACTAAGTTAACATTTTATAAAAATTAAAAGCTGACTAATACATCAATAGAAGTCTTAAATGTATCTTACTTATGAAATATGTACTTGTTCAAGTGTATATAATTATTAGTGCTTGTACACTAATTGCATAAGCTGTTGGCTGTGAATACTTATTCACATATTTATGATTAAATAAGAAAATTTAATTATATTTACATATATAAAACAACATATGCATATGTACAAA
>NW_007221543.1:0-3941 GCF_000164805.1 Carlito syrichta | reverse complement strand
GTGTCATCCACTAATGTTCATGTAGCTGCTTCTACTTCCCCTGCTTCTATACCAGGCCAAGCTAAGATGCCCTGAGCAAAGGCATAAATGTGAGGTATAGAGGTTTAAATCTGTGTCCATGTTTTATCTGGATAAGAGATTTATCCATACACTTGTGCAATGGCTTGTCAGGAGAAAGAGACTTTCTCTCCACAAGATGAAGACAAGGAAGGTGGAAACTGGGTTAAGAATGTCCCTAATCACTGCTAAAGAGAAAAAGAGGAAAGTAGAATTCATGGTGAGTGGCAGGAACATGCACTGAGAAGCAGTAGCTCTCACTTAGGGATGAGGGTACACTGATGGGGCCTTTCTCCAGGGCTTCCCACTCACCTGCTCTCCAGAAAGCCAGAGTCCATGGGAGCTGTGCATGAGGCTCTAGGAACATGCTCGAGGGCAGTGCATATAATAGCCTTACACAGGGGATGTCTTCATTCTTTTGAGACAATTGATCACTAAGACTAAATTGGTTCAGAATTTTAAGTTCACCCCAGTTCAAGCTCCTGAACTCAAGGAAGGAACAGATATTTCTTGTGTTGATCTAACATCACTAGCGAGCCCTTCCTGCTAATGAACTGTGAAAAATAATACCCAGTGGAAAAATAGGGGGCAGAAAAACTGTGGCTTCAATAAAGAATAAGGTGAAACCCATGTATTCCCTAGGTATAAAGCGTAACTCTGAACAATTGTGGATCTATGAGTGACACACGCTGAAAAAATATGGTATCATCTTTGTGCATTTTCATTGAATTCCTTGGCCTTAGACTGGTGAGAACAAAGGTTTGAGGTCATTACAAGCAACTTTTGGATATAATAAACATGCTTATGAGTATTTTGTTTCTCCTTTTCAAGCAAGGAAACAGTTTCATGTTCACAGTAGTACAAATAGTACAGCAAAAAGGATTTTACCCTCACCTGACCCATTTCAGAGTAACTTGAAAACCTGCTAGACCTCTCTAACGCTTAATTATGCATTCCCTGCAAACAAAGAAATTCCCCCTTGCAATCGCAATACAACTCTAAAACACATTATTCTATGTATTATTAGGTATGATATACATTTTAAAAATTTTCCCTTAATGATATTTTGTGACAATGGGTCCTCTAAGTAGAAAAATATTATAGGCATGCAAATCTGTGTTTCACTGCTCTGACCACAGACACCTGGGATCACTGGGTCTGTACTAAGTTACTGACAGAAGCCAGCCCTGCAGCTGTTTCCAGTCAGTCCCACCCCTTGCTAATTTGCATATTCCACAGAACCCAGACCCATACCCTGAAGACATGTTAATGGACTGGTCACACTGAGTGCAGGAGTCAGTCCCAGCCAGGACACAGCATGAACATGAGGGCCCCCGCTCAGCTCCTGGGACTCCTGCTGCTCTGGCTCCGAGGTAAGGAAGGAGAACACTAAGAGTTGACTCAGCCACTATGGAAGTACTGCCTGGTCAGTCAGGAAAGTCCTACTATAACTTGATTAATTGGGTTTATATTTGTTTTTCTGTTTCCAATCTTAGGTGCCAGTTGTGACATCCAGATGACCCAGTCCCCATCTTCCCTGTCTGCATCTCTAGGAGACAGAGTCACCATTACTTGCCGGGCAAGTCAGAGCATTAGCAGATGGTTGGCCTGGTATCAGAAGAAACTAGGGAAACCTCCTAAACTCTTGATCTATGGGGCATCTAGTTTACAGACTGGGGTCCCATCAAGGTTCAGTGGCAGTGGGTCTGGGACAGATTTCATTCTCACTATCAGCAGCCTGCAGCCTGAGGATGTTGCCACTTATTACTGTCTACAACGTCACAGTATTCCTTGCACACTGTTACAAGCCATAACAAAAACCACCCAGGAAAGCAGATGTGTTATGCTGGGCTGTCCCAGCTGCTCCTCCATATGTTGGTGTGTCTCTATCTGCAGAGAGTGTTTCTTGGACTCATCTGGGTTTTGAATGCCATTGGTAGATTTTGAGAGAGGGGCCATGAAGTCTCCTTTCACTCTCTCTTTACTATTCATCCACCAAAAACAGCCAATACGTGACAATGTTCTTGCTGATTTCATAAGGGAAAAAGTTCAGTAAATCTGAAGAGTTTGTATTAAGGGATAATTAGTATTCATAGAGAAATTTGGAAACCACTCTAGCATTTTTATTTTCAAGCAGGAATTCTGTCAATTCAGAGAACTATAATTTGAACCACAAATTTCAAGGCCTTGGGTATGTCATTCAGGGATTTAGGGAAGCAGATACTAGAGGCAGGGGATTCTCTGATCTTTTAGAAGACAGGATAATACTGCCCCTGAAGGTATAGGTAGTCTAGCCATGTGGCCCTCAGACCCGTCTGTCAAGCCAGTGGTGGGTGTGCTGATGCTCTCAGCTGATGCAGGATTTCTCCAGGTAACTCCAGTGCTCACTTCTATCCACATGTCTATCTGCAGGTATCAATGAGCACTGAATCATCCTCTTGATTTTCAAGTCTTATGGGAGGACTCCTCATTGAATGACTCTACAGAAAGCTAGAGAGGTTAAATGAGTTTGGAAAACTGTGTTTACAGAATGATGGTAATGATTGGGAATTGACACCTGATAGTCCAGTGTGATCAACATTTCCACCAATTTGCAAGTTGGAGATGACCCTGGAAAACACTTGAATGTCCTTTTAGGGATTACTTTCAACTCTGAATGGTAGGAAAAAAAACTTCACTAATAGTTGAAACTGGAAATCAATAAATCTTTTGAAATACATATCACTTGACAATCAAATGAAAAATATTTCTTGACAAGAAGCAAGGTAACAACAACAGGAACCCTAACATTTTTCTTTGATATGAAAGTTCTTTGTTGCTCCAAATATATACAGAAACCAGCATCTTCATCATCTGATGATGATATATAAGCTAAATATCAGACCCACATTCCATTTACTGAATTAGAATCCTCATTTAACAAAGTAACAGGTGATCTACGGAATGTTTAAGAAAGAATGTTTTAGATATTGTTTTTGTTCTGGTAAATAGGTTTACTTTTTCTAAAGGAGGCCATTGAAAAAAATTCCAAATGAAAACCATATGTTCAAAACACATCCAGCTTTATTTTCTAATCAATGCAGCATTACATTTGCAAACATTGTGAAGATTGTAAAGGTTGATAAATATAACTGTCTGCCCATCAAATTCTTTGATGTTTAAATAGTGTTAAGGTTTTTAGAAATGTTAATACTTATGAAAGTGAAAGAAAACATTAAAAGTGTGTGAACATGTTTTAGACATTTCTGGACTTCAATTCACCACATAGCTATCTTTGGACAGGTTTCACCAGTTAGCTTGCTTTGGAGAGGTTGTTCACTGTTGCAACCTGCCATTAGAATTTGGTGCCCGGAGAGTTACTGGCCTTCAGTCTTGTTCAAAACAAATGCAGTTCATAGACTGCAGACAAGCTCTGTGCCCTGCAGCAAAACCAACCATGTGAACCTTGCAGATTCAGACAGACAATTAACAAAAAAATTCATCAGCATGAAAATAAATATTTGTCTTACTAAGACACTGATAATTAAATGATTTATTGCCAATCATTTTTGTGCAAAATCTTGTGATATAGTATTTATACACTCACCTATATAGATAGATGCATTTTATTAACATTAATGGCATATATTTGAATATTTGTTAGTCTGTGTATAAAAACACTAAGTTAACATTTTATAAAAATTAAAAGCTGACTAATACATCAATAGAAGTCTTAAATGTATCTTACTTATGAAATATGTACTTGTTCAAGTGTATATAATTATTAGTGCTTGTACACTAATTGCATAAGCTGTTGGCTGTGAATACTTATTCACATATTTATGATTAAATAAGAAAATTTAATTATATTTACATATATAAAACAACATATGCATATGTACAAA
>NW_007221542.1:0-714 GCF_000164805.1 Carlito syrichta | reverse complement strand
CCCAGAGTGTCATTCACTAATGTTCATGTAGCTGCTTCTACTTCCCCTGCTTCTATAACAGGCCAAGCTAAGATGCCCTGAGCAAAGGCATAAATGTGAGGTATAGAGGTTTAAATCTGTGTCCATGTTTTATCTGGATAAGAGATTTATCCATACACTTGTGCAATGGCTTGTCAGGAGAAAGACTTTCTCTCCACAAGATGAAGACAAGGAAGGTAGAAACTGGGTTAAGAATGTCCCTAATCACTGCTAAAGAGAAAAAGAGGAAAGTAGAATTCATGGTGAGTGGCAGGAACATGCACTGAGAAGCAGTAGCTCTCACTTAGGGATGAGGGTACACTGATGGGGCCTTTCTCCAGGGCTTCCCACTCACCTGCTCTCCAGAAAGCCAGAGTCCATGGGAGCTGTGCATGAGGCTCTAGGAACATGCTTGAGGGCAGTGCATATAATAGCATTACACAGGGGATGTCTTCATTCTTTTGAGACAATTGATCACTAAGACTAAATTGGTTCAGAATTTTAAGTTCACCCCAGTTCAATCTCCTGAACTCAAGGAAGGAACAGATATTTCTTGTGTTGATCTAACATCACTAGCGAGCCCTTCCTGCTAATGAACTGTGAAAAATAATACCCAGTGGAAAAATAGGGGGCAGAAAACTATGGTTTCAAATAAAGAATAAGGTGAAGCCCATGTATTCCCTAGGTATAAAGTGT
>NW_007221541.1:0-755 GCF_000164805.1 Carlito syrichta | reverse complement strand
CCTCTTTCTTTTTGTGGAATTCTACTAAAGAAAATATTCTTGCTGGAGATCCATGAATAGCAACTGTTTTTCCTATACAGAAGGAACATATTTGCCTAGAGACTCAAGATTCAATATGTAGCCATACATACAGCTTATTTGTGTTCAATTTATGTAAGCTATCACAATGTGTTTTCCCATAATTTTCAGAAATGTTAAAGGATTTTTTAAAAATATATTAGTAATTTCAACTTTCCTAGGTGTACTTTATCTGAAAAAAATTCTTACTTGAAGAAATTTCTACTAAGAAAGAATATTTTTAAGATACCAGTTTCAGAAATTGATTCTAAATGAAATGAGGGACTTTCTGACATCACACAACCTCCCAAGGTTGAAACAAAAAGATATTGAGCCTAAATAGACCAATAACAACCCAGGAAATTGACTGTCATAAGAAAACCACCTATAAAAAGAGCCCTGGGCCAGAAGGCTTTCCAGTGGAATTCTACAAACCATACAAGGAAGAGCTTATACCAATTCTACTGAAAGTATTCCAGGCAGTTGAGAAAGATGGAATTTTCCCCGTCATTTTATGACGCTAACATCACTCTGATACCCAAACCAGGTAAAGATTCAACAAAAAAGAGAACTACAGGACAATATCCCTATTGAACATAGTTGCAAAAATTCTCACCAAGATTCTAGCAAATTGAATCCAACAATACAAATCAAAAGTCATCCACCGTGACCAAGTAGCTTTATTCCCAGGAAGCAGG
>NW_007221540.1:0-451 GCF_000164805.1 Carlito syrichta | reverse complement strand
CCAGGCAATAGTACCTATTGGTTAAGTGCCTATTGGCCAGGCAATAGTACCTATTGGTTAATAGTACCTATTAGATAAATTGTTCTGTCTAGTGAGAAACATGCTTTGGAATCTGCTTTTAAAGTAATTGGTATATGGATTATTCCAAGAAATGACAAGCAAGTAAAAATACTTTTTGGTCATCCCATGGTGGTAGGTATTTTCTTCTCTTGCCAGTCAAAGTGTGTATTAAAGCGGCCCAACAAATAATTGTTATAAATTACAAGACAAGTGATGAGGTCTATCAAGAGTCCCAAAGTTCGGGATTATTATATTGTGAAATATAAGTCAAGTCTGAAAAAGAAGTGAATTGTCTTTTTCCTATGTAGCACCGAAATGAACTATAGTTAAATATTTGTTTAATGCTATCTCCCTTTCTAGACAACAGGTTCCATGAGAACAGGGCTTGGAT
>NW_007221539.1:0-3880 GCF_000164805.1 Carlito syrichta | reverse complement strand
CATACTACGTGCCTCATTAGTGTCGTGTCATATTACATGACTTATTAGTGTCATGTGATACTACTTGCCTTATCAGTGTCGTTGATACTACTTGCCTTATTAGTGTCATTTGTTTCTACATGTCTTATTAGTGTCGTGTGATACTACTTGTCTTATTAGTGTCGTGTGATTCTATGTGCCTCATTAAGGTCGTGTGATACTACGTGCCTTATTAGTGTTGTGTGATACTACGTGTCTTATTAGTATCATGTTATACTACGTGCCTTGTTATACTTAGTGTCTTGTGATGCTATATGCCTTATTATTGTCATGTGATACTACCTGCCTTATTAGTGTCATCTGATATTACGTGCCTTATTAGTGTCATCTGATACTACGAGCCTTCTTATTATTGTCTGATTCTACGTGCCTTATCAGTGTCATCTGATAGTACGTGCCTACTTAATGTCATCTGATATTATTTGCCTTTTCAGTGTTGTCTTATACTACTTTCCTTCTTAGTGTCATGTGATACTACTTGCCTTCCTAGTGTCATCTGATACTACATGCCTTCTTAGTGTCGTCTGATACTACTTGCCTTATTAGTGTTGTGTGATACTAGTTACCTTTTTTGTGTCGTCTGATACTACTTGCCTTCTTTATGTCATCTGATATTACTTGCCTTCTTTTGTCTTCTGAAACTACTTGCATTATTGGTGCTGTGTGATACTACTTGCCATGTTTACGCTGTCTGATACTACATGCGTTGTTAGAGCCATCTGATACTACTTGCCTTCTTAGTGTTGTCTGATAGTACTTGCCTTCTTAGTGTCATCTGATACTAATTGACTTCTTTGTGTCGTCTGATACTACTTGCCTTTTTAATTTTTTCTGATACTTCTTGCCTTGTTAGTGCCGTGTGATATTACTTGCCTTATTAGTGCCGTCTGATACCACTTGCCTTGTTAGTGCCGTCTGATGCTACTTGCGTTGTTAGGGCCATCTCATAGTACTTGCCTTGTTAGTGCCGTCTGATACTACTTGCCATAATTGTGCCGTCTGATACTCCTTGCCTTATTATCGCCATCCGATAATCCTTGCCTTAATAGTGCCGTCTGATACTCCTTGCCTTAGTAGTGCCGTCTGATAATCCTTGCCTTATTAGTGCCGTCTGATACTCCTTGTCATATAAGTACTATCTGATACTCCTTGCCTTATTAGTGCCGTCTGATACTCCTTGCCTTATTAGTGCCGTCTGATACTGCTTGCCTTGTTAGTGCCGTCTGATACTACTTGCCTTATTAGTGCCGTCTCATACTTCTTATCTTATTAGTGCCGTCACGTACTACTTGCCTTATTAGTGCCGTCTGATTCTACTTGCCTTATGTGCGTTCTGATGTTAATTGCCTTATTAGTGCCGCCCGATCCTACTTACCTTATTAGTGTCGTGTAATACTACTTGCCTTATTATTGTTGTGTGATACTTCTTGCCATATTAGTGTCATGTGATACTACATGCCTTATTAGTGTCGTGTGATACTACTTGCCTTATTAGTGTCATTTCATATTACGTGCCTTATTAGTGTCATGTGATACTACTTGCCTTATTAGTGTCGTGTGATACTACGTGCCTTACTTGCCTTATTAGTGTTGTGTGATACTACTTTCCTAAATAGTGTCGTGTGATACTACTTTCCCTATTAGTGTCTCTTGATACTACTTTCCTTATTATTGTCATGTGATTGTGCATGCCTAATTAGTGTCGTGTCATACTACTTGCCTTATTAGTGTCGTGTGATACTATGTGCTTAATTAGGGTCGTGTGTTACTACATGCCTTATTAGTGTCGTGTGATACTACGTGTCTTATTAGTGCCATGTTATACTACGTGCCATATTAGTGTCTTCTGACACTATGTGCCTTATTATTGTCATGTGATAATACGTGCCTTATTAGTGTCATCTGATATTACGTGTCTTATTAGTGTCACTTGATACTATGAGCCTTCTTAGTGTTTTCTAATTCTACATGCCTTATTAGTGTCATCTGATAAGACATGGCTTCTTTGTGTCATCTGATACTATTTGCCTTCTTAGTGTCATCTGATAGTACTTGCCTTCTTAGTGTCGTCTGATACTACTTGCCTTCCTAGTGTCATCTGATACTACTTGCCTTCTTAGTGTAGTCTGATACTACTTGCCTTATTAGTGTCGTCTGATACAACTTGCCTTATTTGTGTCGTCTAATGCTACTTGCCTTCTTTATGTCGTCTGATATTACTTGCCTTCTTTATGTCGTCTGTAACTACTCGCATTATTGGTGCCATGTGATTCTACTTGCCTTGTTTGTGCTGTCTGAAACTACATGAGTTGTTAGAGCCGCCTGATACTACTTGTGTTGTTAGTGCCGTCTTATTCTCCTTGCCTTATTATTGCAGTCTGATACTCCTTGCCTTATTAGTACTGCCAAATCCTACTTGCCTTATTAGTACCAACAGATACTACGTGTCATCTTAATGCCGTCTGATAGTACTTGCTGTATCAGCGCCGTCTGATACTACTTGCCTTATTAGTGTCGTCTGATACTATTGACATCTTTGTGCCATCTGATACGAATTGCCTTCTCAGTGCTGTCTGATACTACTTTCCTTTTTAGTGCCGTCTGATACTACTTGCCTAGTTAGGGCCGTCTGATACTACTTGCCATACTAGTGTCGTCTGACACTACTTGCCTTCTTAGTGTCGTCTGATACTACTTGCCTTCTCTGTCGTCTGATACTACTTGCCTTCTGTATGTCGTCTGATACGACTTGCCTCTTAGTGTTGTCTGATACTACTTGCCTTGTTAGTGCCGTTTGATACTACTTGCGTTGTTATTGCCGACTGATACTACTTGCCTTGTTAATGCCGTCTGAACTACTTGCCTTAATAGTGCTGTCTGATACTACTTGCCTTATTATTGCCATCTGAAACTCCTTACTTTAATAGTGCCTTCTGTTACTCCTTGCCTTAGTAATGCCATCTGTTACTCCTTGACTTATTAGTGCCGTTTGTTACTCCTTGCCTTAATAGTACCGTCTGATACTTCTTGCCTTAGTAGTGCTGTCTGATACTCCTTGCCTTAGTTGTGCCGTCTGATACTCCTTGTCTTATTATTTCCGTCTGATACTCCTTGCCTTAATAGTGCCGCCAGATACTACTTGTCGTCTTAGTGCCGTCTGATCCTACTTGCCTTATTATTGCCATCTGATACTACTTGCCTTATAGTGCCGTCTGATACTACTTACCTATTTAGTGCCTCTGATTCTACTTGCCTTCTTAGTGTCATCTGATACAACTTGCCTTCTTAGTGTCTTCTCATACTTCTTGCCCCATTAGTGCCGTTTGATACTACTTGCATTAAAAGTGCTGTCTGGTACTTCTTCCCTTATTAGTGCCGTCTGACAATACTTGCCTTATTAGTGCCGTCTGGTACTACTTGCCCTCTTGATGTCGTCTGATCCTACGTGCCTTATTAATGCCGCTTAATGCTACTTGCCTTATTAGTGCCAACAGATACTACGTGCCTTATTACTGCCGTCTGATACTACTTGATTTTTTACTACCTTCTGATACTACTTGCCTTCTTAGTGCCGTCTGATAGTCATTGCCTTCTTAGTGCCGTCTGATAATACTTGCCTTATTAGTGTCGTTTGATACTACTTGACTTGTTAGTGCCATCTGATAGTACTTGCCTTATTAGTGTCGTCTGTTTCTACTTGCCTTATAACTTCAGTATGATACTCCTTGCCTTTTTAGTGCTGTCTGATACTACTTACCTTACTAGTGCCGTCTGATACTCCTTCCTTTATTAGTGCCATCTGACACTCCTTGCCTTATTAGTGCATTATGATACTCCTTGG
>NW_007221538.1:0-3789 GCF_000164805.1 Carlito syrichta | reverse complement strand
TCTGCCTTATTAGTGTCATTTGTTTCTACATGTCTTATTAGTGTCGTGTGATACTACTTGTCTTATTAGTGTCGTGTGATTCTATGTGCCTCATTAAGGTCGTGTGATACTACGTGCCTTATTAGTGTTGTGTGATACTACGTGTCTTATTAGTATCATGTTATACTACGTGCCTTGTTATACTTAGTGTCTTGTGATGCTATATGCCTTAATATTGTCATGTGATACTACCTGCCTTATTAGTGTCATCTGATATTACGTGCCTTATTAGTGTCATCTGATACTACGAGCCTTCTTAGTATTGTCTGATTCTACGTGCCTTATCAGTGTCATCTGATAGTATGTGCCTACTTAATGTCATCTGATACTATTTGCCTTTTCAGTGTTGTCTTATACTACTTTCCTTCTTAGTGTCATGTGATACTACTTGCCTTCCTAGTGTCATCTGATACTACATGCCTTCTTAGTGTCGTCTGATACTACTTGCCTTATTAGTGTTGTGTGATACTAGTTACCTTTTTTGTGTCGTCTGATACTACTTGCCTTCTTTATGTCATCTGATATTACTTGCCTTCTTTTGTCTTCTGAAACTACTTGCATTATTGGTGCTGTGTGATACTACTTGCCATGTTTACGCTGTCTGATACTACATGCGTTGTTAGAGCCATCTGATACTACTTGCCTTCTTAGTGTTGTCTGATAGTACTTGCCTTCTTAGTGTCATCTGATACTAATTGACTTCTTTGTGTCGTCTGATACTACTTGCCTTTTTAATTTTTTCTGATACTTCTTGCCTTGTTAGTGCCGTGTGATATTACTTGCCTTATTAGTGCCGTCTGATACCACTTGCCTTGTTAGTGCCGTCTGATGCTACTTGCGTTGTTAGGGCCATCTCATAGTACTTGCCTTGTTAGTGCCGTCTGATACTACTTGCCATAATTGTGCCGTCTGATACTCCTTGCCTTATTATCGCCATCCGATAATCCTTGCCTTAATAGTGCCGTCTGATACTCCTTGCCTTAGTAGTGCCGTCTGATAATCCTTGCCTTATTAGTGCCGTCTGATACTCCTTGTCATATAAGTACTATCTGATACTCCTTGCCTTATTAGTGCCGTCTGATACTCCTTGCCTTATTAGTGCCGTCTGATACTGCTTGCCTTGTTAGTGCCGTCTGATACTACTTGCCTTATTAGTGCCGTCTCATACTTCTTATCTTATTAGTGCCGTCACGTACTACTTGCCTTATTAGTGCCGTCTGATTCTACTTGCCTTATGTGCGTTCTGATGTTAATTGCCTTATTAGTGCCGCCCGATCCTACTTACCTTATTAGTGTCGTGTAATACTACTTGCCTTATTATTGTTGTGTGATACTTCTTGCCATATTAGTGTCATGTGATACTACATGCCTTATTAGTGTCGTGTGATACTACTTGCCTTATTAGTGTCATTTCATATTACGTGCCTTATTAGTGTCATGTGATACTACTTGCCTTATTAGTGTCGTGTGATACTACGTGCCTTACTTGCCTTATTAGTGTTGTGTGATACTACTTTCCTAAATAGTGTCGTGTGATACTACTTTCCCTATTAGTGTCTCTTGATACTACTTTCCTTATTATTGTCATGTGATTGTGCATGCCTAATTAGTGTCGTGTCATACTACTTGCCTTATTAGTGTCGTGTGATACTATGTGCTTAATTAGGGTCGTGTGTTACTACATGCCTTATTAGTGTCGTGTGATACTACGTGTCTTATTAGTGCCATGTTATACTACGTGCCATATTAGTGTCTTCTGACACTATGTGCCTTATTATTGTCATGTGATAATACGTGCCTTATTAGTGTCATCTGATATTACGTGTCTTATTAGTGTCACTTGATACTATGAGCCTTCTTAGTGTTTTCTAATTCTACATGCCTTATTAGTGTCATCTGATAAGACATGGCTTCTTTGTGTCATCTGATACTATTTGCCTTCTTAGTGTCATCTGATAGTACTTGCCTTCTTAGTGTCGTCTGATACTACTTGCCTTCCTAGTGTCATCTGATACTACTTGCCTTCTTAGTGTAGTCTGATACTACTTGCCTTATTAGTGTCGTCTGATACAACTTGCCTTATTTGTGTCGTCTAATGCTACTTGCCTTCTTTATGTCGTCTGATATTACTTGCCTTCTTTATGTCGTCTGTAACTACTCGCATTATTGGTGCCATGTGATTCTACTTGCCTTGTTTGTGCTGTCTGAAACTACATGAGTTGTTAGAGCCGCCTGATACTACTTGTGTTGTTAGTGCCGTCTTATTCTCCTTGCCTTATTATTGCAGTCTGATACTCCTTGCCTTATTAGTACTGCCAAATCCTACTTGCCTTATTAGTACCAACAGATACTACGTGTCATCTTAATGCCGTCTGATACTACTTGCTGTCTTAGTGCCGTCTGATACTACTTGCCTTATTAGTGTCGTCTGATACTATTGACATCTTTGTGCCATCTGATACGAATTGCCTTCTCAGTGCTGTCTGATACTACCTTCCTTTTTAGTGCCGTCTGATACTACTTGCCTAGTTAGGGCCGTCTGATACTACTTGCCATGCTAGTGTCGTCTGACACTACTTGCCTTCTTAGTGTCGTCTGATACTACTTGCCTTCTCTGTCGTCTGATACTACTTGCCTTCTGTATGTCGTCTGATACGACTTGCCTCTTAGTGTTGTCTGATACTACTTGCCTTGTTAGTGCCGTTTGATACTACTTGCGTTGTTATTGCCGACTGATACTACTTGCCTTGTTAATGCCGTCTGAACTACTTGCCTTAATAGTGCTGTCTGATACTACTTGCCTTATTATTGCCGTCTGAAACTCCTTACTTTAATAGTGCCTTCTGTTACTCCTTGCCTTAGTAATGCCGTCTGTTACTCCTTGACTTATTAGTGCCGTCTGATACTCCTTGCCTTAATAGTACTGTCTGATACTTCTTGCCTTAGTAGTGCTGTCTGATACTCCTTGCCTTAGTTGTGCCGTCTGATACTCCTTGTCTTATTATTTCCGTCTGATACTCCTTGCCTTAATAGTGCCGCCAGATACTACTTGTCGTCTTAGTGCCGTCTGATCTACTTGCGTTATTATTGCCATCTGATACTACTTGCCTTATAGTGCCGTCTGATACTACTTACCTATTTAGTGCCTCTGATTCTACTTACCTTCTTAGTGTCATCTGATACAACTTGCCTTCTTAGTGTCTTCTCATACTTCTTGCCCCATTAGTGCCGTTTGATACTACTTGCATTAAAAGTGCTGTCTGGTACTTCTTCCCTTATTAGTGCCGTCTGACAATACTTGCCATATTAGTGCCGTCTGGTACTACTTGCCCTCTTGATGTCGTCTGATCCTACGTGCCTTATTAATGCCGCTTAATGCTACTTGCCTTATTAGTGCCAACAGATACTACGTGCCTTATTACTGCCGTCTGATACTACTTGATTTTTTACTACCTTCTGATACTACTTGCCTTCTTAGTGCCGTCTGATAGTCATTGCCTTCTTAGTGCCGTCTGATAATACTTGCCTTATTAGTGTCGTTTGATACTACTTGACTTGTTAGTGCCATCTGATAGTACTTGCCTTATTAGTGTCGTCTGTTTCTACTTGCCTTATAACTTCAGTATGATACTCCTTGCCTTTTTAGTGCTGTCTGATACTACTTACCTTACTAGTGCCGTCTGATACTCCTTCCTTTATTAGTGCCATCTGACACTCCTTGCCTTATTAGTGCATTATGATACTCCTTGG
>NW_007221537.1:0-572 GCF_000164805.1 Carlito syrichta | reverse complement strand
GCTATATGCCTTATTATTGTCATGTGATACTACCTGCCTTATTAGTGTCATCTGATATTACGTGCCTTATTAGTGTCATCTGATACTACGAGCCTTCTTAGTATTGTCTGATTCTACGTGCCTTATCAGTGTCATCTGATAGTACGTGCCTACTTAATGTCATCTGATACTATTTGCCTTTTCAGTGTTGTCTTATACTACTTTCCTTCTTAGTGTCATGTGATACTACTTGCCTTCCTAGTGTCATCTGATACTACATGCCTTCTTAGTGTCGTCTGATACTACTTGCCTTATTAGTGTTGTGATACTAGTTACCTTTTTTGTGTCGTCTGATACTACTTGCCTTCTTTATGTCATCTGATATTACTTGCCTTCTTTTGTCTTCTGAAACTACTTGCATTATTGGTGCTGTGTGATACTAATTGCCATGTTTACGCTGTCTGATACTACATGCGTTGTTAGAGCCATCTGATACTACTTGCCTTCTTAGTGTTGTCTGATACTAATTGCCTTCTTTGTGTCGTCTGATACTACTTGCCTTTTTAATTTTTTCTGATACTTCTTGCCTTGTT
>NW_007221536.1:0-785 GCF_000164805.1 Carlito syrichta | reverse complement strand
GTCGTGTGATAACTACTTGTCTTATTAGTGTCGTGTGATTCTATGTGCCTCATTAAGGTCGTGTGATACTACGTGCCTTATTAGTGTTGTGTGATACTACGTGCCTTATTAGTGTCGTGTTATACTACGTGCCTTGTTATACTTAGTGTCTTGTGATGCTATATGCCTTATTATTGTCATGTGATACTACCTGCCTTATTAGTGTCATCTGATATTACGTGCCTTATTAGTGTCATCTGATACTACGAGCCTTCTTAGTATTGTCTGATTCTACGTGCCTTATCAGTGTCATCTGATAGTACGTGCCTACTTAATGTCATCTGATACTATTTGCCTTTTCAGTGTTGTCTTATACTACTTTCCTTCTTAGTGTCATGTGATACTACTTGCCTTCCTAGTGTCATCTGATACTACATGCCTTCTTAGTGTCGTCTGATACTACTTGCCTTATTAGTGTTGTGTGATACTAGTTACCTTTTTTGTGTCGTCTGATACTACTTGCCTTCTTTATGTCATCTGATATTACTTGCCTTCTTTTGTCTTCTGAAACTACTTGCATTATTGGTGCTTTGTGATACTACTTGCCATGTTTACGCTGTCTGATACTACATGCGTTGTTAGAGCCATCTGATACTACTTGCCTTCTTAGTGTTGTCTGATAGTACTTGCCTTCTTAGTGTCATCTGATACTAATTGCCTTCTTTGTGTCGTCTGATACTACTTGCCTTTTTAATTTTTTCTGATACTTCTTGCCTTGTTAGTGCCGTGTGATATTACTGCCTTAT
>NW_007221535.1:0-1051 GCF_000164805.1 Carlito syrichta | reverse complement strand
CAGATGGGCATAGTTGTGAAGGGTATGAAAAAAGAGGCATCTTCCTACTGTGTTTCATTTAAATGTGGAGGGGAAAAGCCCTTTGGGTAAATTAGCACTTGGAGGATTTAGCAAAAGTGAATTAACTATGACAGAATCTCCTTACACATCTATTTGATGATCTTGCAAGACTTATTCCTAGTTACCCAGGATACTACTCTGCTTTGAGATGACATGGGGTCATTAAAATGTGAGACAGATTCTCTGGGAGAGAAAACTCAGATGAATCTTGACTTATAGATATGTCAGTATGTCTTGCTAGATAGCATTTTCTTTGACCGACCATACCCTTCCTATGGTGCTATATTTCTCTTTCACATACTCATCTGAAAAAAAAATCAAAGGGCTGACTGTGAATTTCAGCTTCCAAAACCAAAGAGCTGTTGGAAAGGCTTTTCATAAGCAATCACAAGTGTCCTCTCAAAAACTGAATATAAAGGTGCTGTTTTTTGAAGTTATAAATTGGTATTAAAAGATATCCTCTATTAAGTCAAAGCAACATAAAAAAAAAGAAATGAAGGCAGAAGTATGTGATGATTACATTTAGAAAAAATATGAGTCCACTATCCATTATATACCATTCCAAAATAACAGCTCTGAAAAAACAAATCCTTTTGTGATAACTAATTTAGCCCAACTCAGATGTATTTGGTAACTGAAACTTACCTAATCTGTTGTGAGATTATCCCTATCTTTCTTGATATGACTATTCATATGCTTCACTGAAAAAATTAGTGTGTTTGATGACAGGGTTATTGTAGATCTCACTGACGGTGCTGTAGAATCTGTATAGTGTTACTTTTATAAACCTGACAAATTCCGAATTTTGGAACAGAAAATATTTTTTACTACTAAGCAAGGTACTGTGCTAACTGCCTTACAAACTGTATCTCACTGAAGCCTCACAACCTCCCTCAATGATAGACGTTGCTATGATCTCTAGCTTATAGATGAGAAAACTAAGGTTTTGGAGAGGTGAAATAAGTTGCTCTGGGTCATTCTTTGGTTATGC
>NW_007221534.1:0-739 GCF_000164805.1 Carlito syrichta | reverse complement strand
AACTAATTTAGCCCAACTCAGATGTATTTGATAACTGAAACTTACCTAATCTGTTGTGAGATTATCCCTATCTTTCTTGATATGACTATTCATATGCTTCACTGAAAAAATTAGTGTGTTTCATGACAGGGTTATTGTAGATCTCACTGACGGTGCTGTAGAATCTGTATAGTGTTACTTTTATAAACCTGACAAATTCCGAATTTTGGAACAGAAAATATTTTTTACTACTAAGCAAGGTACTGTGCTAACTGCCTTACAAACTGTATCTCACTGAAGCCTCACAACCTCCCTCAACGATAGACGTTGCTATGATCTCTAGTTTATAGATGAGAAAACTAAGGTTTGGAGAGGTGAAATAAGTTGCTCTGGGTCATTCATTGGTTATGCATTGCTGCATAATATCTGAAATACAGTGCCTTACAACACTTCGTTGTTAACTCACATACTTCTGTAAATTAACTCAGCTCTACTGAGTGATTCTGACATACGGCTTCAGTCAGATAGGAGCTGGGGTTAGAATTATCTGTAGGAGTATTGTCTAAATGTCTATGCCTCCGTTGAACTACCTTGAGGCTGCTCAGACATCTCTCTCTCTCCATGTGGCCTCTCTGTGTGGCTGTTATTTCTCCCAGCATGGCAGTCTCAGCAGAGTCACACCTCTTACATGGCGACTGGCATCTCCTAGACTACAGCAAGTGTTCCGAGAGACAGGAAATGGAACCTGCAAGTCTATTAA
>NW_007221533.1:0-934 GCF_000164805.1 Carlito syrichta | reverse complement strand
AACCTCCCTCAACGATAGACGTTGCTATGATCTCTAGTTTATAGATGAGAAAACTAAGGTTTGGAGAGGTGAAATAAGTTGCTCTGGGTCATTCATTGGTTATGCATTGCTGCATAATATCTGAAATACAGTGCCTTACAACACTTCGTTGTTAACTCACATACTTCTGTAAATTAACTCAGCTCTACTGAGTGATTCTGACATACGGCTTCAGTCAGATAGGAGCTGGGGTTAGAATTATCTGTAGGAGTATTGTCTAAATGTCTATGCCTCCGTTGAACTACCTTGAGGCTGCTCAGACATCTCTCTCTCTCCATGTGGCCTCTCTGTGTGGCTGTTATTTCTCCCAGCATGGCAGTCTCAGCAGAGTCAGACCTCTTACATGGCGACTGGCATCTCCTAGACTACAGCAAGTGTTCCGAGAGACAGGAAATGGAACCTGCAAGTCTATTAAATACTATGCTCAGAAGCTGGCACAGTGTCACTTATACTTTTTCTATGGGTAGAAACAGTCAGAGATCACATTTAGGTCTATCTACTGCCAAAGTCCAATCACAATGGAGTAAAGCCTGCTTCTCACACATTTCTCCCTCTGCATGCCATACCCTCCTGGTGGTATTCTGTTGCTTAATATTCCATTTTTTCCAGTCACTTTCCTAAAATCTCCTACCTCTACCAGACTTTCTATAGGAAGGATACTCTGATGGGGCCAAAATAGAGACATGTGGTATATATTTTTGAGGGAATGGGCAGGGAGAATTCTTTCTCCTTTCCTTGTCTTACTCTAACCTCAGTGATCCTGACTTCATCCCTGTTTTTAAAATCCTCATCTTGATAGGAGAGTTCTGCAAAAATGGCAAACAAGGAAAGACTTGAGGAAGAATGAACATGAGGACAAGGACAGGAAAACAAAGGGAGGGCATTCTGGAGCACT
>NW_007221532.1:0-608 GCF_000164805.1 Carlito syrichta | reverse complement strand
TCCAGTCACTTTCCTAAAATCTCCTACCTCTACCAGACTTTCTATAGGAAGGATACTCTGATGGGGCCAAAATAGAGACATGTGGTATATATTTTTGAGGGAATGGGCAGGGAGAATTCTTTCTCCTTTCCTTGTCTTACTCTAACCTCAGTGATCCTGACTTCATCCCTGTTTTTAAAATCCTCATCTTGATAGGAGAGTTCTGCAAAAATGGCAAACAAGGAAAGACTTGAGGAAGAATGAACATGAGGACAAGGACAGGAAAACAAAGGGAGGGCATTCTGGAGCACTCTAACGACAGTAAGCACCTTTACTCCTCCTTCCACCTTTTCTCTGCCCCAAAATAATACATCTCCCCTACTAAAATGTAATACATTTCATGTTTTTTAAAATATGTGCCCCAGCTCCTAGCACAGTGACTTCATTAATTCCCATTTCTGTGGCAAAAATGCATGCATGACCCTCCATAGATTGGCAGATATACTCCCCAGAGAACTCACTTATGACCTGTCTCTGGGTCTCCCCTCCAACCAACCAGAAAGTGGAAAAAAAAATAACTGAGCCATATTTGTTAGATGACAAGGTTTTAACTTTGTGTGCAACAAAAC